>NW_027509922.1:0-122145 GCF_051311805.1 Agelaius phoeniceus
TGGCCAGAAATGGAGGCCATTTTCCATGGGGAAAACGAAGTCATTGGCCCAGGCTCTGGGTGTCAGATGACTGGTGGCATCTGGGGCTCTAAGGACTTGCAGGGTCCTAGTTGCTGGCAGCTTTCGTTCTGGAAGGATCCAGCAGAGTTTGTAGATTCCTGGCTTGGCACTGCCCTGCCCTGCCAGGCCCAAGTGGCCACAAATGAAGGCCATTTTCCATGGGAAAAACGAAGTCCTTTCCCCAGGGTCTCAGTAATATGTTCAAGGTGGCGTTTGAGGCTCTAAGTACTTCCAGGGCCCTAGTTGCTGGCAGCTTTTCTTTGGAAAAATCCCAGCAACGATTGCATCATTCTAGCTAGGCTCCCACTTTCTGCCAGGGTGAGTGGCTGCCAAGGGAGGCCATTTGCCATGGGAAAAAGAAGTCCTTTCCCCAGGGTCTGGGTGTCAGATGAAAGGTGGCCTTTGGGGTTCTGAGGACTTGTAGGGTAGTACTTACTGGCTAGAGTAGAGGAAATGGATTCTATTTGAATATCTGTCCCACAGGTCCTGGTTGTCCTTGATGGGCTGCAGCTGTGAGCAATTGAAGAGAACTGGGATAAAAGGGGGCGGCGTAGCCATTCAGGGAGAGCCTTGAAGGAGCCCTGAACTGGGAAAGAACAGCATGCAGAAGAAAGCGTCTGTGCTGTGAAGATCTGCAGCCATAAGAACACACCGAGGAGGTATGGACTTTAGCAATCTGAGAACAGCATGATGGGACTCTAGAGAAATAGAACAACAACAAGTGGCAGCTTTCGATTTGGAGCAATCCAGCAAAGCTTGCAAATTTCTTGCTGGGCACCACCCTCTTGGTCAGGGCGAGTGGCCAGAAATGGAGGCCATTTTCCATGGGGAAAACGAAGTCATTGGCCAGGCTCTGGGGTGTCAGATGACTGGTGGCATCTGGGGCTCTAAGGACTTGCAGGGTCCTAGTTGCTGGCAGCTTTCGTTCTGGAAGGATCCAGCAGAGTTTGTAGATTCCTGGCTTGGCACTGCCCTGCCTGCCAGGCCAAGTGGCCACAAATGAAGGCCATTTTCCATGGGAAAAACGAAGTCCTTTCCCCAGGGTCTCAGTAATATGTTCAAGGTGGGCGTTTGAGGCTCTAAGTACTTCCAGGGGCCCTAGTTGCTGCCAGCTTTTCTTTTGGAAAAATCCAGCAACGATTGCATCATTCTAGCTAGGCTCCCACTTTCTGCCAGGGTGAGTGGCTGCCAAGGGAGGCCATTTGCCATGGGAAAAAGAAGTCCTTTCCCCCAGGGTCTGGGTGTCAGATGAAAGGTGGCCTTTGGGGTTCTGAGGACTTGTAGGGTAGTACTTACTGGCTAGAGTAGAGGAAATGGATTCTATTTGAATATCTGTCCCACAGGTCCTGGTTGTCCTTGATGGGCTGCAGCTGTGAGCATTGAAGAGAACTGGGATAAAAGGGGGCGGCGTAGCCATTCAGGGAGAGCCTTGAAGGAGCCCTGAACTGGGAAAGAACAGCATGCAGAAGAAAGCGTCTGTGCTGTGAAGATCTGCAGCCATAAGAACACACCGAGGAGGTATGGACTTTAGCAATCTGAGAACAGCATGATGGGACTCTAGAGAAATAGAAGAACAACAAGTGGCAGCTTTCGATTTGGAGCAATCCAGCAAAGCTTGCAAATTTCTTGCTGGGCACCACCCTCTTGGTCAGGGCGAGTGGCCAGAAATGGAGGCCATTTTTCCATGGGGAAAACGAAGTCATTGGCCCAGGCTCTGGGTGTCAGATGACAGGTGGCATCTGGGGCTCTAAGGACTTGCAGGGTCCTAGTTGCTGGCAGCTTTCGTTCTGGAAGGATCCAGCAGAGTTTGTAGATTCCTGGCTTGGCACTGCCTGCCTGCCAGGCCAAGTGGCCACAAATGAAGGCCATTTTCCATGGGAAAAACGAAGTCCTTTCCCCAGGGTCTCAGTAATATGTTCAAGGTGGCGTTTGAGGCTCTAAGTACTTCCAGGGCCCTAGTTGCTGGCAGCTTTTCTTTTGGAAAAATCCAGCAACGATTGCATCATTCTAGCTAGGCTCCCACTTTCTGCCAGGGTGAGTGGCTGCCAAGGGAGGCCATTTGCCATGGGAAAAAGAAGTCCTTTCCCCAGGGTCTGGGTGTCAGATGAAAGGTGGCCTTTGGGGTTCTGAGGACTTGTAGGGTAGTACTTACTGGCTAGAGTAGAGGAAATGGATTCTATTTGAATATCTGTCCCACAGGTCCTGGTTGTCCTTGATGGGCTGCAGCTGTGAGCATTGAAGAGAACTGGGATAAAAGGGGGCGGCGTAGCCATTCAGGGAGAGCCTTGAAGGAGCCCTGAACTGGGAAAGAACAGCATGCAGAAGAAAGCGTCTGTGCTGTGAAGATCTGCAGCCATAAGAACACACCGAGGAGGTATGGACTTTAGCAATCTGAGAACAGCATGATGGGACTCTAGAGAAATAGAAGAACAACAAGTGGCAGCTTTCGATTTGGAGCAATCCAGCAAAGCTTGCAAATTTCTTGCTGGGCACCACCCTCTTGGTCAGGGCGAGTGGCCAGAAATGGAGGCCATTTTCCATGGGGAAAACGAAGTCATTGGCCCAGGCTCTGGGTGTCAGATGACTGGTGGCATCTGGGGCTCTAAGGACTTGCAGGGTCCTAGTTGCTGGCAGCTTTCGTTCTGGAAGGATCCAGCAGAGTTTGTAGATTCCTGGCTTGGCACTGCCCTGCCTGCCAGGCCAAGTGGCCACAAATGAAGGCCATTTTCCATGGGAAAAACGAAGTCCTTTCCCCAGGGTCTCAGTAATATGTTCAAGGTGGCGTTTGAGGCTCTAAGTACTTCCAGGGCCCTAGTTGCTGGCAGCTTTTCTTTTGGAAAAATCCAGCAACGATTGCATCATTCTAGCTAGGCTCCCACTTTCTGCCAGGGTGAGTGGCTGCCAAGGGAGGCCATTTGCCATGGGAAAAAGAAGTCCTTTCCCCAGGGTCTGGGTGTCAGATGAAAGGTGGCCTTTGGGGTTCTGAGGACTTGTAGGGTAGTACTTACTGGCTAGAGTAGAGGAAATGGATTCTATTTGAATATCTGTCCCACAGGTCCTGGTTGTCCTTGATGGGCTGCAGCTGTGAGCATTGAAGAGAACTGGGATAAAAGGGGGCGGCGTAGCCATTCAGGGAGAGCCTTGAAGGAGCCCTGAACTGGGAAAGAACAGCATGCAGAAGAAAGCGTCTGTGCTGTGAAGATCTGCAGCCATAAGAACACACCGAGGAGGTATGGACTTTAGCAATCTGAGAACAGCATGATGGGACTCTAGAGAAATAGAACAACAACAAGTGGCAGCTTTCGATTTGGAGCAATCCAGCAAAGCTTGCAAATTTCTTGCTGGGCACCACCCTCTTGGTCAGGGCGAGTGGCCAGAAATGGAGGCCATTTTCCATGGGGAAAACGAAGTCATTGGCCCAGGCTCTGGGTGTCAGATGACTGGTGGCATCTGGGGCTCTAAGGACTTGCAGGGTCCTAGTTGCTGGCAGCTTTCGTTTTGGAAGGATCCAGCAGAGTTTGTAGATTCCTGGCTTGGCACTGCCCTGCCTGCCAGGCCAAGTGGCCAGAAATGAAGGCCATTTTCCATGGGAAAAACGAAGTCCTTTCCCCAGGGTCTCAGTAATATGTTCAAGGTGGCGTTTGAGGCTCTAAGTACTTCCAGGGCCCTAGTTGCTGCCAGCTTTTCTTTTGGAAAAATCCAGCAACGATTGCATCATTTTTGCTAGGCTCCCACTTTCTGCCAGGGTGAGTGGCTGCCAAGGGAGGCCATTTGCCATGGGAAAAAGAAGTCCTTTCCCCAGGGTCTGGGTGTCAGATGAAAGGTGGCCTTTGGGTTCTGAGGACTTGTAGGGTAGTACTTACTGGCTAGAGTAGAGGAAATGGATTCTATTTGAATATCTGTCTAGAGGCTTTGCCCCACAGGTCCTGGTTGTCCTTGATGGGCTGCAGCTGTGAGCATTGAAGAGAACTGGGATAAAAGGGGGCGGCGTAGCCATTCAGGGAGAGCCTTGAAGGAGCCCTGAACTGGGAAAGAACAGCATGCAGAAGAAAGCGTCTGTGCTGTGAAGATCTGCAGCCATAAGAACACACCGAGGAGGTATGGACTTTAGCAATCTGAGAACAGCATGATGGGACTCTAGAGAAATAGAACAACAACAAGTGGCAGCTTTCGATTTGGAGCAATCCAGCAAAGCTTGCAAATTTTCTTGCTGGGCACCACCCTCTTGGTCAGGGCGAGTGGCCAGAAATGGAGGCCATTTTCCATGGGGAAAACGAAGTCATTGGCCCAGGCTCTGGGTGTCAGATGACAGGTGGCATCTGGGGCTCTAAGGACTTGCAGGGTCCTAGTTGCTGGCAGCTTTCGTTCTGGAAGGATCCAGCAGAGTTTGTAGATTCCTGGCTTGGCACTGCCCTGCCTGCCAGGCCAAGTGGCCACAAATGAAGGCCATTTTCCATGGGAAAAACGAAGTCCTTTCCCCAGGGTCTCAGGAATATGTTCAAGGTGGCGTTTGAGGCTCTAAGTACTTCCAGGGCCCTAGTTGCTGCAGCTTTTCTTTTGGAAAAATCCAGCAACGATTGCATCATTCTAGCTAGGCTCCCACTTTCTGCCAGGGTGAGTGGCTGCCAAGGGAGGCCATTTGCCATGGGAAAAAGAAGTCCTTTCCCCAGGGTCTGGGTGTCAGATGAAAGGTGGCCTTTGGGGTTCTGAGGACTTGTAGGGTAGTACTTACTGGCTAGAGTAGAGGAAATGGATTCTATTTGAATATCTGTCCCCACAGGTCCTGGTTGTCCTTGATGGGCTGCAGCTGTGAGCATTGAAGAGAACTGGGATAAAAGGGGGCGGCGTAGCCATTCAGGGAGAGCCTTGAAGGAGCCCTGAACTGGGAAAGAACAGCATGCAGAAGAAAGCGTCTGTGCTGTGAAGATCTGCAGCCATAAGAACACACCGAGGAGGTATGGACTTTAGCAATCTGAGAACAGCATGATGGGACTCTAGAGAAATAGAAGAACAACAAGTGGCAGCTTTCGATTTGGAGCAATCCAGCAAAGCTTGCAAATTTCTTGCTGGGCACCACCCTCTTGGTCAGGGCGAGTGGCCAGAAATGGAGGCCATTTTCCATGGGAAAACGAAGTCATTGGCCCAGGCTCTGGGTGTCAGATGACTGGTGGCATCTGGGGCTCTAAGGACTTGCAGGGTCCTAGTTGCTGGCAGCTTTCGTTCTGGAAGGATCCAGCAGAGTTTGTAGATTCCTGGCTTGGCACTGCCCTGCCTGCCAGGCCAAGTGGCCACAAATGAAGGCCATTTTCCATGGGAAAAACGAAGTCCTTTCCCCAGGGTCTCAGTAATATGTTCAAGGTGGCGTTTGAGGCTCTAAGTACTTCCAGGGCCCTAGTTGCTGGCAGCTTTTCTTTTGGAAAAATCCAGCAACGATTGCATCATTCTAGCTAGGCTCCCACTTTCTGCCAGGGTGAGTGGCTGCCAAGGGAGGCCATTTGCCATGGGAAAAAGAAGTCCTTTCCCCAGGGTCTGGGTGTCAGATGAAAGGTGGCCTTTGGGGTTCTGAGGACTTGTAGGGTAGTACTTACTGGCTAGAGTAGAGGAAATGGATTCTATTTGAATATCTGTCCCACAGGTCCTGGTTGTCCTTGATGGGCTGCAGCTGTGAGCATTGAAGAGAACTGGGATAAAAGGGGGCGGCGTAGCCATTCAGGGAGAGCCTTGAAGGAGCCCTGAACTGGGAAAGAACAGCATGCAGAAGAAAGCGTCTGTGCTGTGAAGATCTGCAGCCATAAGAACACACCGAGGAGGTATGGACTTTAGCAATCTGAGAACAGCATGATGGGACTCTAGAGAAATAGAAGAACAACAAGTGGCAGCTTTCGATTTGGAGCAATCCAGCAAAGCTTGCAAATTTCTTGCTGGGCACCACCCTCTTGGTCAGGGCGAGTGGCCAGAAATGGAGGCCATTTTCCATGGGGAAAACGAAGTCATTGGCCCAGGCTCTGGGTGTCAGATGACTGGTGGCATCTGGGGCTCTAAGGACTTGCAGGGTCCTAGTTGCTGGCAGCTTTCGTTCTGGAAGGATCCAGCAGAGTTTGTAGATTCCTGGCTTGGCACTGCCCTGCCTGCCAGGCCAAGTGGCCACAAATGAAGGCCATTTTCCATGGGAAAAACGAAGTCCTTTCCCCAGGGTCTCAGGAATATGTTCAAGGTGGCGTTTGAGCTCTAAGTACTTCCAGGGCCCTAGTTGCTGCCAGCTTTTCTTTTGGAAAAATCCAGCAACGATTGCATCATTCTAGCTAGGCTCCCACTTTCTGCCAGGGTGAGTGGCTGCCAAGGGAGGCCATTTGCCATGGGAAAAAGAAGTCCTTTCCCCAGGGTCTGGGTGTCAGATGAAAGGTGGCCTTTGGGGTTCTGAGGACTTGTAGGGTAGTACTTACTGGCTAGAGTAGAGGAAATGGATTCTATTTGAATATCTGTCCCACAGGTCCTGGTTGTCCTTGATGGGCCTGCAGCTGTGAGCATTGAAGAGAACTGGGATAAAAGGGGGCGGCGTAGCCATTCAGGGAGAGCCTTGAAGGAGCCCTGAACTGGGAAAGAACAGCATGCAGAAGAAAGCGTCTGTGCTGTGAAGATCTGCAGCCATAAGAACACACCGAGGAGGTATGGACTTTAGCAATCTGAGAACAGC
Source organism: Agelaius phoeniceus (assembly GCF_051311805.1). Lineage (NCBI taxonomy): Eukaryota > Metazoa > Chordata > Aves > Passeriformes > Icteridae > Agelaius > Agelaius phoeniceus. Next base: position 6,755 of record NW_027509922.1, read on the forward strand.
ATGATGGGACTCTAGAGAAATAGAACAACAACAAGTGGCAGCTTTCGATTTGGAGCAATCCAGCAAAGCTTGCAAATTTCTTGCTGGGCACCACCCTCTTGGTCAGGGCGAGTGGCCAGAAATGGAGGCCATTTTCCATGGGGAAAACGAAGTCATTGGCCCAGGCTCTGGGTGTCAGATGACAGGTGGCATCTGGGGCCTCTAAGGACTTGCAGGGTCCTAGTTGCTGGCAGCTTTCGTTCTGGAAGGATCCAGCAGAGTTTGTAGATTCCTGGCTTGGCACTGCCCTGCCTGCCAGGCCAAGTGGCCACAAATGAAGGCCATTTTCCATGGGAAAAACGAAGTCCTTTCCCCAGGGTCTCAGTAATATGTTCAAGGTGGCGTTTGAGGCTCTAAGTACTTCAGGGCCTAGTTGCTGCCAGCTTTTCTTTTGGAAAAATCCCAGCAACGATTGCATCATTCTAGCTAGGCTCCCACTTTCTGCCAGGGTGAGTGGCTGCCAAGGGAGGCCATTTGCCATGGGAAAAAGAAGTCCTTTCCCCAGGGTCTGGGTGTCAGATGAAAGGTGGCCTTTGGGGTTCTGAGGACTTGTAGGGTAGTACTTACTGGCTAGAGTAGAGGAAATGGATTCTATTTGAATATCTGTCCCACAGGTCCTGGTTGTCCTTGATGGGCTGCAGCTGTGAGCATTGAAGAGAACTGGGATAAAAGGGGGCGGCGTAGCCATTCAGGGAGAGCCTTGAAGGAGCCCTGAACTGGGAAAGAACAGCATGCAGAAGAAAGCGTCTGTGCTGTGAAGATCTGCAGCCATAAGAACACACCGAGGAGGTATGGACTTTAGCAATCTGAGAACAGCATGATGGGACTCTAGAGAAATAGAAGAACAACAAGTGGCAGCTTTCGATTTGGAGCAATCCAGCAAAGCTTGCAAATTTCTTGCTGGGCACCACCCTCTTGGTCAGGGCGAGTGGCCAGAAATGGAGGCCATTTTCCATGGGGAAAACGAAGTCATTGGCCCAGGCTCTGGGTGTCAGATGACTGGTGGCATCTGGGGCTCTAAGGACTTGCAGGGTCCTAGTTGCTGGCAGCTTTCGTTCTGGAAGGATCCAGCAGAGTTTGTAGATTCCTGGCTTGGCACTGCCCTGCCTGCCAGGCCAAGTGGCCACAAATGAAGGCCATTTTCCATGGGAAAAACGAAGTCCTTTCCCCCAGGGTCTCAGTAATATGTTCAAGGTGGCGTTTGAGGCTCTAAGTACTTCCAGGGCCCTAGTTGCTGGCAGCTTTTCTTTTGGAAAAATCCAGCAACGATTGCATCATTCTAGCTAGGCTCCCACTTTCTGCCAGGGTGAGTGGCTGCCAAGGGAGGCCATTTGCCATGGGAAAAAGAAGTCCTTTCCCCAGGGTCTGGGTGTCAGATGAAAGGTGGCCTTTGGGGTTCTGAGGACTTGTAGGGTAGTACTTACTGGCTAGAGTAGAGGAAATGGATTCTATTTGAATATCTGTCCCACAGGTCCTGGTTGTCCTTGATGGGCTGCAGCTGTGAGCATTGAAGAGAACTGGGATAAAAGGGGCGGCGTAGCCATTCAGGGAGAGCCTTGAAGGAGCCCTGAACTGGGAAAGAACAGCATGCAGAAGAAAGCGTCTGTGCTGTGAAGATCTGCAGCCATAAGAACACACCGAGGAGGTATGGACTTTAGCAATCTGAGAACAGCATGATGGGACTCTAGAGAAATAGAACAACAACAAGTGGCAGCTTTCGATTTGGAGCAATCCAGCAAAGCTTGCAAATTTCTGCTGGGCACCACCCTCTTGGTCAGGGCGAGTGGCCAGAAATGGAGGCCATTTTCCATGGGGAAAACGAAGTCATTGGCCCAGGCTCTGGGTGTCAGATGACAGGTGGCATCTGGGGCTCTAAGGACTTGCAGGGTCCTAGTTGCTGGCAGCTTTCGTTTTGGAAGGATCCAGCACAGTTTGTAGATTCCTGGCTTGGCACTGCCCTGCCTGCCAGGCCAAGTGGCCACAAATGAAGGCCATTTTCCATGGGAAAAACGAAGTCCTTTCCCCAGGTCTCAGTAATATGTTCAAGGTGGCGTTTGAGGCTCTAAGTACTTCCAGGGCCCTAGTTGCTGCCAGCTTTTCTTTGGAAAAATCCAGCAACGATTGCATCATTTTTGCTAGGCTCCCACTTTCTGCCAGGGTGAGTGGCTGCCAAGGGAGGCCATTTGCCATGGGAAAAAGAAGTCCTTTCCCCAGGGTCTGGGTGTCAGATGAAAGGTGGCCTTTGGGGTTCTGAGGACTTGTAGGGTAGTACTTACTGGCTAGAGTAGAGGAAATGGATTCTATTTGAATATCTGTCTAGAGGCTTTGCCCCACAGGTCCTGGTTGTCCTTGATGGGCTGCAGCTGTGAGCATTGAAGAGAACTGGGATAAAAGGGGGCGGTGTAGCCATTCAGGGAGAGCCTTGAAGGAGCCCTGAACTGGGAAAGAACAGCATGCAGAAGAAAGCGTCTGTGCTGTGAAGATCTGCAGCCATAAGAACACACCGAGGAGGTATGGACTTTAGCAATCTGAGAACAGCATGATGGGACTCTAGAGAAATAGAACAACAACAAGTGGCAGCTTTAGATTTGGAGCAATCCAGCAAAGCTTGCAAATTTCTTGCTGGGCACCACCCTCTTGGTCAGGGCGAGTGGCCAGAAATGGAGGCCATTTTCCATGGGGAAAACGAAGTCATTGGCCCAGGCTCTGGGTGTCAGATGACTGGTGGCATCTGGGGCTGTAAGGACTTGCAGGGTCCTAGTTGCTGGCAGCTTTCGTTCTGGAAGGATCCAGCAGAGTTTGTAGATTCCTGGCTTGGCACTGCCCTGCCTGCCAGGCCAAGTGGCCACAAATGAAGGCCATTTTCCATGGGAAAAACGAAGTCCTTTCCCCAGGGTCTCAGTAATATGTTCAAGGTGGCGTTTGAGGCTCTAAGTACTTCCAGGGCCCTAGTTGCTGGCAGCTTTTCTTTTGGAAAAATCCAGCAACGATTGCATCATTCTAGCTAGGCTCCCACTTTCTGCCAGGGTGAGTGGCTGCCAAGGGAGGCCATTTGCCATGGGAAAAAGAAGTCCTTTCCCCAGGGTCTGGGTGTCAGATGAAAGGTGGCCTTTGGGGTTCTGAGGACTTGTAGGGTAGTACTTACTGGCTAGAGTAGAGGAAATGGATTCTATTTGAATATCTGTCTAGAGGCTTTGCCCCACAGGTCCTGGTTGTCCTTGATGGGCTGCAGCTGTGAGCATTGAAGAGAACTGGGATAAAAGGGGGCGGCGGTAGCCATTCAGGGAGAGCCTTGAGGAGCCCCTGAACTGGGAAAGAACAGCATGCAGAAGAAAGCGTCTGTGCTGTGAAGATCTGCAGCCATAAGAACACACCGAGGAGGTATGGACTTTAGCAATCTGAGAACAGCATGATGGGACTCTAGAGAAATAGAACAACAACAAGTGGCAGCTTTAGATTTGGAGCAATCCAGCAAAGCTTGCAAATTTCTTGCTGGGCACCACCCTCTGGTCAGGGCGAGTGGCCAGAAATGGAGGCCATTTTCCATGGGGAAAACGAAGTCATTGGCCCAGGCTCTGGGTGTCAGATGACTGGTGGCATCTGGGGCTCTAAGGACTTGCAGGGTCCTAGTTGCTGGCAGCTTTCGTTCTGGAAGGATCCAGCACAGTTTGTAGATTCCTGGCTTGGCACTGCCCTGCCTGCCAGGCCAAGTGGCCACAAATGAAGGCCATTTTCCATGGGAAAAACGAAGTCCTTTCCCCAGGGTCTCAGTAATATGTTCAAGGTGGCGTTTGAGGCTCTAAGTACTTCCAGGGCCCTAGTTGCTGCCAGCTTTTCTTTTGGAAAAATCCAGCAACGATTGCATCATTCTAGCTAGGCTCCCACTTTCTGCCAGGGTGAGTGGCTGCCAAGGGAGGCCATTTGCCATGGGAAAAAGAAGTCCTTTCCCCAGGGTCTGGGTGTCAGATGAAAGGTGGCCTTTGGGGTTCTGAGGACTTGTAGGGTAGTACTTACTGGCTAGAGTAGAGGAAATGGATTCTATTTGAATATCTGTCCCACAGGTCCTGGTTGTCCTTGATGGGGCTGCAGCTGTGAGCATTGAAGAGAACTGGGATAAAAGGGGGCGGCGTAGCCATTCAGGGAGAGCCTTGAAGGAGCCCTGAACTGGGAAAGAACAGCATGCAGAAGAAAGCGTCTGTGCTGTGAAGATCTGCAGCCATAAGAACACACCGAGGAGGTATGGACTTTAGCAATCTGAGAACAGCATGATGGGACTCTAGAGAAATAGAACAACAACAAGTGGCAGCTTTCGATTTGGAGCAATCCAGCAAAGCTTGCAAATTTCTTGCTGGGCACCACCCTCTTGGTCAGGGCGAGTGGCCAGAAATGGAGGCCATTTTCCATGGGGAAAACGAAGTCATTGGCCCAGGCTCTGGGTGTCAGATGACAGGTGGCATCTGGGGCTCTAAGGACTTGCAGGGTCCTAGTTGCTGGCAGCTTTCGTTTTGGAAGGATCCAGCACAGTTTGTAGATTCCTGGCTTGGCACTGCCCTGCCTGCCAGGCCAAGTGGCCACAAATGAAGGCCATTTTCCATGGGAAAAACGAAGTCCTTTCCCCAGGGTCTCAGTAATATGTTCAAGGTGGCGTTTGAGGCTCTAAGTACTTCCAGGGCCCTAGTTGCTGCCAGCTTTTCTTTTGGAAAAATCCAGCAACGATTGCATCATTTTTGCTAGGCTCCCACTTTCTGCCAGGGTGAGTGGCTGCCAAGGGAGGCCATTTGCCATGGGAAAAAGAAGTCCTTTCCCCAGGGTCTGGGTGTCAGATGAAAGGTGGCCTTTGGGGTTCTGAGGACTTGTAGGGTAGTACTTACTGGCTAGAGTAGAGGAAATGGATTCTATTTGAATATCTGTCTAGAGGCTTTGCCCCACAGGTCCTGGTTGTCCTTGATGGGCTGCAGCTGTGAGCATTGAAGAGAACTGGGATAAAAGGGGGCGGTGTAGCCATTCAGGGAGAGCCTTGAAGGAGCCCTGAACTGGGAAAGAACAGCATGCAGAAGAAAGCGTCTGTGCTGTGAAGATCTGCAGCCATAAGAACACACCGAGGAGGTATGGACTTTAGCAATCTGAGAACAGCATGATGGGACTCTAGAGAAATAGAACAACAACAAGTGGCAGCTTTCGATTTGGAGCAATCCAGCAAAGCTTGCAAATTTCTTGCTGGGCACCACCCTCTTGGTCAGGGCGAGTGGCCAGAAATGGAGGCCATTTTCCATGGGGAAAACGAAGTCATTGGCCCAGGCTCTGGGTGTCAGATGACTGGTGGCATCTGGGGCTCTAAGGACTTGCAGGGTCCTAGTTGCTGGCAGCTTTCGTTCTGGAAGGATCCAGCAGAGTTTGTAGATTCCTGGCTTGGCACTGCCCTGCCTGCCAGGCCAAGTGGCCACAAATGAAGGCCATTTTCCATGGGAAAAACGAAGTCCTTTCCCAGGGTCTCAGGAATATGTTCAAGGTGGCGTTTGAGGCTCTAAGTACTTCCAGGGCCCTAGTTGCTGGCAGCTTTTCTTTTGGAAAAATCCAGCAACGATTGCATCATTCTAGCTAGGCTCCCACTTTCTGCCAGGGTGAGTGGCTGCCAAGGGAGGCCATTTGCCATGGGAAAAAGAAGTCCTTTCCCCAGGGTCTGGGTGTCAGATGAAAGGTGGCCTTTGGGGTTCTGAGGACTTGTAGGGTAGTACTTACTGGCTAGAGTAGAGGAAATGGATTCTATTTGAATATCTGTCTAGAGGCTTTGCCCCACAGGTCCTGGTTGTCCTTGATGGGCTGCAGCTGTGAGCATTGAAGAGAACTGGGATAAAAGGGGGCGGCGTAGCCATTCAGGGAGAGCCTTGAAGGAGCCCTGAACTGGGAAAGAACAGCATGCAGAAGAAAGCGTCTGTGCTGTGAAGATCTGCAGCCATAAGAACACACCGAGGAGGTATGGACTTTAGCAATCTGAGAACAGCATGATGGGACTCTAGAGAAATAGAACAACAACAAGTGGCAGCTTTCGATTTGGAGCAATCCAGCAAAGCTTGCAAATTTCTTGCTGGGCACCACCCTCTTGGTCAGGGCGAGTGGCCAGAAATGGAGGCCATTTTCCATGGGGAAAACGAAGTCATTGGCCCAGGCTCTGGGTGTCAGATGACTGGTGGCATCTGGGGCTGTAAGGACTTGCAGGGTCCTAGTTGCTGGCAGCTTTCGTTCTGGAAGGATCCAGCACAGTTTGTAGATTCCTGGCTTGGCACTGCCCTGCCTGCCAGGCCAAGTGGCCACAAATGAAGGCCATTTTCCATGGGAAAAACGAAGTCCTTTCCCCAGGGTCTCAGTAATATGTTCAAGGTGGCGTTTGAGGCTCTAAGTACTTCCAGGGCCCTAGTTGCTGGCAGCTTTTCTTTTGGAAAAATCCAGCAACGATTGCATCATTCTAGCTAGGCTCCCACTTTCTGCCAGGGTGAGTGGCTGCCAAGGGAGGCCATTTGCCATGGGAAAAAGAAGTCCTTTCCCCAGGGTCTGGGTGTCAGATGAAAGGTGGCCTTTGGGGTTCTGAGGACTTGTAGGGTAGTACTTACTGGCTAGAGTAGAGGAAATGGATTCTATTTGAATATCTGTCTAGAGGCTTTGCCCCACAGGTCCTGGTTGTCCTTGATGGGCTGCAGCTGTGAGCATTGAAGAGAACTGGGATAAAAGGGGGCGGCTTAGCCATTCAGGGAGAGCCTTGAAGGAGCCCTGAACTGGGAAAGAACAGCATGCAGAAGAAAGCGTCTGTGCTGTGAAGATCTGCAGCCATAAGAACACACCGAGGAGGTATGGACTTTAGCAATCTGAGAACAGCATGATGGGACTCTAGAGAAATAGAACAACAACAAGTGGCAGCTTTAGATTTGGAGCAATCCAGCAAAGCTTGCAAATTTCTTGCTGGGCACCACCCTCTTGGTCAGGGCGAGTGGCCAGAAATGGAGGCCATTTTCCATGGGGAAAACGAAGTCATTGGCCCAGGCTCTGGGTGTCAGATGACTGGTGGCATCTGGGGCTCTAAGGACTTGCAGGGTCCTAGTTGCTGGCAGCTTTCGTTCTGGAAGGATCCAGCAGAGTTTGTAGATTCCTGGCTTGGCACTGCCCTGCCTGCCAGGCCAAGTGGCCAGAAATGAAGGCCATTTTCCATGGGAAAAACGAAGTCCTTTCCCCAGGGTCTCAGTAATATGTTCAAGGTGGCGTTTGAGGCTCTAAGTACTTCCAGGGCCCTAGTTGCTGCCAGCTTTTCTTTTGGAAAAATCCAGCAACGATTGCATCATTCTAGCTAGGCTCCCACTTTCTGCCAGGGTGAGTGGCTGCCAAGGGAGGCCATTTGCCATGGGAAAAAGAAGTCCTTTCCCCAGGGTCTGGGTGTCAGATGAAAGGTGGCCTTTGGGGTTCTGAGGACTTGTAGGGTAGTACTTACTGGCTAGAGTAGAGGAAATGGATTCTATTTGAATATCTGTCTAGAGGCTTTGCCCCACAGGTCCTGGTTGTCCTTGATGGGCTGCAGCTGTGAGCATTGAAGAGAACTGGGATAAAAGGGGGCGGCGTAGCCATTCAGGGAGAGCCTTGAAGGAGCCCTGAACTGGGAAAGAACAGCATGCAGAAGAAAGCGTCTGTGCTGTGAAGATCTGCAGCCATAAGAACACACCGAGGAGGTATGGACTTTAGCAATCTGAGAACAGCATGATGGGACTCTAGAGAAATAGAACAACAACAAGTGGCAGCTTTAGATTTGGAGCAATCCAGCAAAGCTTGCAAATTTCTTGCTGGGCACCACCCTCTTGGTCAGGGCGAGTGGCCAGAAATGGAGGCCATTTTCCATGGGGAAAACGAAGTCATTGGCCCAGGCTCTGGGTGTCAGATGACTGGTGGCATCTGGGGCTCTAAGGACTTGCAGGGTCCTAGTTGCTGGCAGCTTTCGTTCTGGAAGGATCCAGCAGAGTTTGTAGATTCCTGGCTTGGCACTGCCCTGCCTGCCAGGCCAAGTGGCCACAAATGAAGGCCATTTTCCATGGGAAAAACGAAGTCCTTTCCCCAGGGTCTCAGTAATATGTTCAAGGTGGCGTTTGAGGCTCTAAGTACTTCCAGGGCCCTAGTTGCTGGCAGCTTTTCTTTTGGAAAAATCCAGCAACGATTGCATCATTCTAGCTAGGCTCCCACTTTCTGCCAGGGTGAGTGGCTGCCAAGGGAGGCCATTTGCCATGGGAAAAAGAAGTCCTTTCCCCAGGGTCTGGGTGTCAGATGAAAGGTGGCCTTTGGGGTTCTGAGGACTTGTAGGGTAGTACTTACTGGCTAGAGTAGAGGAAATGGATTCTATTTGAATATCTGTCCCACAGGTCCTGGTTGTCCTTGATGGGCTGCAGCTGTGAGCATTGAAGAGAACTGGGATAAAAGGGGGCGGCGTAGCCATTCAGGGAGAGCCTTGAAGGAGCCCTGAACTGGGAAAGAACAGCATGCAGAAGAAAGCGTCTGTGCTGTGAAGATCTGCAGCCATAAGAACACACCGAGGAGGTATGGACTTTAGCAATCTGAGAACAGCATTATGGGACTCTAGAGAAATAGAACAACAACAAGTGGCAGCTTTCGATTTGGAGCAATCCAGCAAAGCTTGCAAATTTCTTGCTGGGCACCACCCTCTTGGTCAGGGCGAGTGGCCAGAAATGGAGGCCATTTTCCATGGGGAAAACGAAGTCATTGGCCCAGGCTCTGGGTGTCAGATGACAGGTGGCATCTGGGGCTCTAAGGACTTGCAGGGTCCTAGTTGCTGGCAGCTTTCGTTTTGGAAAGAATCCAGCAGAGTTTGTAGATTCCTGGCTTGGCACTGCCCTGCCTGCCAGGCCAAGTGGCCACAAATGAAGGCCATTTCCCATGGGAAAAACGAAGTCCTTTCCCCAGGGTCTCAGGAATATGTTCAAGGTGGCGTTTGAGGCTCTAAGTACTTCCAGGGCCCTAGTTGCTGCCAGCTTTTCTTTTGGAAAAATCCAGCAACGATTGCATCATTCTAGCTAGGCTCCCACTTTCTGCCAGGGTGAGTGGCTGCCAAGGGAGGCCATTTGCCATGGGAAAAAGAAGTCCTTTCCCCAGGGTCTGGGTGTCAGATGAAAGGTGGCCTTTGGGGTTCTGAGGACTTGTAGGGTAGTACTTACTGGCTAGAGTAGAGGAAATGGATTCTATTTGAATATCTGTCTAGAGGCTTTGCCCCACAGGTCCTGGTTGTCCTTGATGGGCTGCAGCTGTGAGCATTGAAGAGAACTGGGATAAAAGGGGGCGGCTTAGCCATTCAGGGAGAGCCTTGAAGGAGCCCTGAACTGGGAAAGAACAGCATGCAGAAGAAAGCGTCTGTGCTGTGAAGATCTGCAGCCATAAGAACACACCGAGGAGGTATGGACTTTAGCAATCTGAGAACAGCATGATGGGACTCTAGAGAAATAGAACAACAACAAGTGGCAGCTTTAGATTTGGAGCAATCCAGCAAAGCTTGCAAATTTCTTGCTGGGCACCACCCTCTTGGTCAGGGCGAGTGGCCAGAAATGGAGGCCATTTTCCATGGGGAAAACAAAGTCATTGGCCCAGGCTCTGGGTGTCAGATGACTGGTGGCATCTGGGGCTGTAAGGACTTGCAGGGTCCTAGTTGCTGGCAGCTTTCGTTCTGGAAGGATCCAGCACAGTTTGTAGATTCCTGGCTTGGCACTGCCCTGCCTGCCAGGCCAAGTGGCCACAAATGAAGGCCATTTTCCATGGGAAAAAGATGTCCTTTCCCCAGGGTCTCAGGAATATGTTCAAGGTGGCGTTTGAGGCTCTAAGTACTTCCAGGGCCCTAGTTGCTGCCAGCTTTTCTTTTGGAAAAATCCAGCAACGATTGCATCATTCTAGCTAGGCTCCCACTTTCTGCCAGGGTGAGTGGCTGCCAAGGGAGGCCATTTGCCATGGGAAAAAGAAGTCCTTTCCCCAGGGTCTGGGTGTCAGATGAAAGGTGGCCTTTGGGGTTCTGAGGACTTGTAGGGTAGTACTTACTGGCTAGAGTAGAGGAAATGGATTCTATTTGAATATCTGTCCCACAGGTCCTGGTTGTCCTTGATGGGCTGCAGCTGTGAGCATTGAAGAGAACTGGGATAAAAGGGGGCGGCTTAGCCATTCAGGGAGAGCCTTGAAGGAGCCCTGAACTGGGAAAGAACAGCATGCAGAAGAAAGCGTCTGTGCTGTGAAGATCTGCAGCCATAAGAACACACCGAGGAGGTATGGACTTTAGCAATCTGAGAACAGCATGATGGGACTCTAGAGAAATAGAACAACAACAAGTGGCAGCTTTAGATTTGGAGCAATCCAGCAAAGCTTGCAAATTTCTTGCTGGGCACCACCCTCTTGGTCAGGGCGAGTGGCCAGAAATGGAGGCCATTTTCCATGGGGAAAACGAAGTCATTGGCCCAGGCTCTGGGTGTCAGATGACTGGTGGCATCTGGGGCTGTAAGGACTTGCAGGGTCCTAGTTGCTGGCAGCTTTCGTTCTGGAAGGATCCAGCAGAGTTTGTAGATTCCTGGCTTGGCACTGCCCTGCCTGCCAGGCCAAGTGGCCACAAATGAAGGCCATTTTCCATGGGAAAAACGAAGTCCTTTCCCCAGGGTCTCAGGAATATGTTCAAGGTGGCGTTTGAGGCTCTAAGTACTTCCAGGGCCCTAGTTGCTGCCAGCTTTTCTTTTGGAAAAATCCAGCAACGATTGCATCATTCTAGCTAGGCTCCCACTTTCTGCCAGGGTGAGTGGCTGCCAAGGGAGGCCATTTGCCATGGGAAAAAGAAGTCCTTTCCCCAGGGTCTGGGTGTCAGATGAAAGGTGGCCTTTGGGGTTCTGAGGACTTGTAGGGTAGTACTTACTGGCTAGAGTAGAGGAAATGGATTCTATTTGAATATCTGTCCCACAGGTCCTGGTTGTCCTTGATGGGCTGCAGCTGTGAGCATTGAAGAGAACTGGGATAAAAGGGGGCGGCGTAGCCATTCAGGGAGAGCCTTGAAGGAGCCCTGAACTGGGAAAGAACAGCATGCAGAAGAAAGCGTCTGTGCTGTGAAGATCTGCAGCCATAAGAACACACCGAGGAGGTATGGACTTTAGCAATCTGAGAACAGCATGATGGGACTCTAGAGAAATAGAACAACAACAAGTGGCAGCTTTCGATTTGGAGCAATCCAGCAAAGCTTGCAAATTTCTTGCTGGGCACCACCCTCTTGGTCAGGGCGAGTGGCCAGAAATGGAGGCCATTTTCCATGGGGAAAACGAAGTCATTGGCCCAGGCTCTGGGTGTCAGATGACTGGTGGCATCTGGGGCTGTAAGGACTTGCAGGGTCCTAGTTGCTGGCAGCTTTCGTTCTGGAAGGATCCAGCACAGTTTGTAGATTCCTGGCTTGGCACTGCCCTGCCTGCCAGGCCAAGTGGCCACAAATGAAGGCCATTTTCCATGGGAAAAACGAAGTCCTTTCCCCAGGGTCTCAGGAATATGTTCAAGGTGGCGTTTGAGGCTCTAAGTACTTCCAGGGCCCTAGTTGCTGCCAGCTTTTCTTTTGGAAAAATCCAGCAACGATTGCATCATTCTAGCTAGGCTCCCACTTTCTGCCAGGGTGAGTGGCTGCCAAGGGAGGCCATTTGCCATGGGAAAAAGAAGTCCTTTCCCCAGGGTCTGGGTGTCAGATGAAAGGTGGCCTTTGGGGTTCTGAGGACTTGTAGGGTAGTACTTACTGGCTAGAGTAGAGGAAATGGATTCTATTTGAATATCTGTCCCACAGGTCCTGGTTGTCCTTGATGGGCTGCAGCTGTGAGCATTGAAGAGAACTGGGATAAAAGGGGGCGGCGTAGCCATTCAGGGAGAGCCTTGAAGGAGCCCTGAACTGGGAAAGAACAGCATGCAGAAGAAAGCGTCTGTGCTGTGAAGATCTGCAGCCATAAGAACACACCGAGGAGGTATGGACTTTAGCAATCTGAGAACAGCATGATGGGACTCTAGAGAAATAGAACAACAACAAGTGGTAGCTTTCGATTTGGAGCAATCCAGCAAAGCTTGCAAATTTCTTGCTGGGCACCACCCTCTTGGTCAGGGCGAGTGGCCAGAAATGGAGGCAATTTTCCATGGGGAAAACGAAGTCATTGGCCCAGGCTCTGGGTGTCAGATGACTGGTGGCATCTGGGGCTCTAAGGACTTGCAGGGTCCTAGTTGCTGGCAGCTTTCGTTCTGGAAGGATCCAGCACAGTTTGTAGATTCCTGGCTTGGCACTGCCCTGCCTGCCAGGCCAAGTGGCCACAAATGAAGGCCATTTCCCATGGGAAAAACGAAGTCCTTTCCCCAGGGTCTCAGGAATATGTTCAAGGTGGCGTTTGAGGCTCTAAGTACTTCCAGGGCCCTAGTTGCTGCCAGCTTTTCTTTTGGAAAAATCCAGCAACGATTGCATCATTCTAGCTAGGCTCCCACTTTCTGCCAGGGTGAGTGGCTGCCAAGGGAGGCCATTTGCCATGGGAAAAAGAAGTCCTTTCCCCAGGGTCTGGGTGTCAGATGAAAGGTGGCCTTTGGGGTTCTGAGGACTTGTAGGGTAGTACTTACTGGCTAGAGTAGAGGAAATGGATTCTATTTGAATATCTGTCCCACAGGTCCTGGTTGTCCTTGATGGGCTGCAGCTGTGAGCATTGAAGAGAACTGGGATAAAAGGGGGCGGCGTAGCCATTCAGGGAGAGCCTTGAAGGAGCCCTGAACTGGGAAAGAACAGCATGCAGAAGAAAGCGTCTGTGCTGTGAAGATCTGCAGCCATAAGAACACACCGAGGAGGTATGGACTTTAGCAATCTGAGAACAGCATGATGGGACTCTAGAGAAATAGAACAACAACAAGTGGCAGCTTTAGATTTGGAGCAATCCAGCAAAGCTTGCAAATTTCTTGCTGGGCACCACCCTCTTGGTCAGGGCGAGTGGCCAGAAATGGAGGCCATTTTCCATGGGGAAAACGAAGTCATTGGCCCAGGCTCTGGGTGTCAGATGACTGGTGGCATCTGGGGCTCTAAGGACTTGCAGGGTCCTAGTTGCTGGCAGCTTTCGTTCTGGAAGGATCCAGCAGAGTTTGTAGATTCCTGGCTTGGCACTGCCCTGCCTGCCAGGCCAAGTGGCCAGAAATGAAGGCCATTTTCCATGGGAAAAACGAAGTCCTTTCCCCAGGGTCTCAGTAATATGTTCAAGGTGGCGTTTGAGGCTCTAAGTACTTCCAGGGCCCTAGTTGCTGGCAGCTTTTCTTTTGGAAAAATCCAGCAACGATTGCATCATTCTAGCTAGGCTCCCACTTTCTGCCAGGGTGAGTGGCTGCCAAGGGAGGCCATTTGCCATGGGAAAAAGAAGTCCTTTCCCCAGGGTCTGGGTGTCAGATGAAAGGTGGCCTTTGGGGTTCTGAGGACTTGTAGGGTAGTACTTACTGGCTAGAGTAGAGGAAATGGATTCTATTTGAATATCTGTCTAGAGGCTTTGCCCCACAGGTCCTGGTTGTCCTTGATGGGCTGCAGCTGTGAGCATTGAAGAGAACTGGGATAAAAGGGGGCGGCGTAGCCATTCAGGGAGAGCCTTGAAGGAGCCCTGAACTGGGAAAGAACAGCATGCAGAAGAAAGCGTCTGTGCTGTGAAGATCTGCAGCCATAAGAACACACCGAGGAGGTATGGACTTTAGCAATCTGAGAACAGCATGATGGGACTCTAGAGAAATAGAACAACAACAAGTGGCAGCTTTCGATTTGGAGCAATCCAGCAAAGCTTGCAAATTTCTTGCTGGGCACCACCCTCTTGGTCAGGGCGAGTGGCCAGAAATGGAGGCCATTTTCCATGGGGAAAACGAAGTCATTGGCCCAGGCTCTGGGTGTCAGATGACTGGTGGCATCTGGGGCTCTAAGGACTTGCAGGGTCCTAGTTGCTGGCAGCTTTCGTTCTGGAAGGATCCAGCAGAGTTTGTAGATTCCTGGCTTGGCACTGCCCTGCCTGCCAGGCCAAGTGGCCACAAATGAAGGCCATTTTCCATGGGAAAAACCAAGTCCTTTCCCCAGGGTCTCAGTAATATGTTCAAGGTGGCGTTTGAGGCTCTAAGTACTTCCAGGGCCCTAGTTGCTGGCAGCTTTTCTTTTGGAAAAATCCAGCAACGATTGCATCATTCTAGCTAGGCTCCCACTTTCTGCCAGGGTGAGTGGCTGCCAAGGGAGGCCATTTGCCATGGGAAAAAGAAGTCCTTTCCCCAGGGTCTGGGTGTCAGATGAAAGGTGGCCTTTGGGGTTCTGAGGACTTGTAGGGTAGTACTTACTGGCTAGAGTAGAGGAAATGGATTCTATTTGAATATCTGTCCCACAGGTCCTGGTTGTCCTTGATGGGCTGCAGCTGTGAGCATTGAAGAGAACTGGGATAAAAGGGGGCGGCGTAGCCATTCAGGGAGAGCCTTGAAGGAGCCCTGAACTGGGAAAGAACAGCATGCAGAAGAAAGCGTCTGTGCTGTGAAGATCTGCAGCCATAAGAACACACCGAGGAGGTATGGACTTTAGCAATCTGAGAACAGCATGATGGGACTCTAGAGAAATAGAACAACAACAAGTGGCAGCTTTCGATTTGGAGCAATCCAGCAAAGCTTGCAAATTTCTTGCTGGGCACCACCCTCTTGGTCAGGGCGAGTGGCCAGAAATGGAGGCCATTTTCCATGGGGAAAACGAAGTCATTGGCCCAGGCTCTGGGTGTCAGATGACAGGTGGCATCTGGGGCTCTAAGGACTTGCAGGGTCCTAGTTGCTGGCAGCTTTCGTTTTGGAAAGAATCCAGCAGAGTTTGTAGATTCCTGGCTTGGCACTGCCCTGCCTGCCAGGCCAAGTGGCCACAAATGAAGGCCATTTCCCATGGGAAAAACGAAGTCCTTTCCCCAGGGTCTCAGGAATATGTTCAAGGTGGCGTTTGAGGCTCTAAGTACTTCCAGGGCCCTAGTTGCTGCCAGCTTTTCTTTTGGAAAAATCCAGCAACGATTGCATCATTCTAGCTAGGCTCCCACTTTCTGCCAGGGTGAGTGGCTGCCAAGGGAGGCCATTTGCCATGGGAAAAAGAAGTCCTTTCCCCAGGGTCTGGGTGTCAGATGAAAGGTGGCCTTTGGGGTTCTGAGGACTTGTAGGGTAGTACTTACTGGCTAGAGTAGAGGAAATGGATTCTATTTGAATATCTGTCTAGAGGCTTTGCCCCACAGGTCCTGGTTGTCCTTGATGGGCTGCAGCTGTGAGCATTGAAGAGAACTGGGATAAAAGGGGGCGGCTTAGCCATTCAGGGAGAGCCTTGAAGGAGCCCTGAACTGGGAAAGAACAGCATGCAGAAGAAAGCGTCTGTGCTGTGAAGATCTGCAGCCATAAGAACACACCGAGGAGGTATGGACTTTAGCAATCTGAGAACAGCATGATGGGACTCTAGAGAAATAGAACAACAACAAGTGGCAGCTTTAGATTTGGAGCAATCCAGCAAAGCTTGCAAATTTCTTGCTGGGCACCACCCTCTTGGTCAGGGCGAGTGGCCAGAAATGGAGGCCATTTTCCATGGGGAAAACAAAGTCATTGGCCCAGGCTCTGGGTGTCAGATGACTGGTGGCATCTGGGGCTGTAAGGACTTGCAGGGTCCTAGTTGCTGGCAGCTTTCGTTCTGGAAGGATCCAGCACAGTTTGTAGATTCCTGGCTTGGCACTGCCCTGCCTGCCAGGCCAAGTGGCCACAAATGAAGGCCATTTTCCATGGGAAAAACGAAGTCCTTTCCCCAGGGTCTCAGGAATATGTTCAAGGTGGCGTTTGAGGCTCTAAGTACTTCCAGGGCCCTAGTTGCTGCCAGCTTTTCTTTTGGAAAAATCCAGCAACGATTGCATCATTCTAGCTAGGCTCCCACTTTCTGCCAGGGTGAGTGGCTGCCAAGGGAGGCCATTTGCCATGGGAAAAAGAAGTCCTTTCCCCAGGGTCTGGGTGTCAGATGAAAGGTGGCCTTTGGGGTTCTGAGGACTTGTAGGGTAGTACTTACTGGCTAGAGTAGAGGAAATGGATTCTATTTGAATATCTGTCCCACAGGTCCTGGTTGTCCTTGATGGGCTGCAGCTGTGAGCATTGAAGAGAACTGGGATAAAAGGGGGCGGCTTAGCCATTCAGGGAGAGCCTTGAAGGAGCCCTGAACTGGGAAAGAACAGCATGCAGAAGAAAGCGTCTGTGCTGTGAAGATCTGCAGCCATAAGAACACACCGAGGAGGTATGGACTTTAGCAATCTGAGAACAGCATGATGGGACTCTAGAGAAATAGAACAACAACAAGTGGCAGCTTTAGATTTGGAGCAATCCAGCAAAGCTTGCAAATTTCTTGCTGGGCACCACCCTCTTGGTCAGGGCGAGTGGCCAGAAATGGAGGCCATTTTCCATGGGGAAAACGAAGTCATTGGCCCAGGCTCTGGGTGTCAGATGACTGGTGGCATCTGGGGCTGTAAGGACTTGCAGGGTCCTAGTTGCTGGCAGCTTTCGTTCTGGAAGGATCCAGCAGAGTTTGTAGATTCCTGGCTTGGCACTGCCCTGCCTGCCAGGCCAAGTGGCCACAAATGAAGGCCATTTCCCATGGGAAAAACGAAGTCCTTTCCCCAGGGTCTCAGGAATATGTTCAAGGTGGCGTTTGAGGCTCTAAGTACTTCCAGGGCCCTAGTTGCTGCCAGCTTTTCTTTTGGAAAAATCCAGCAACGATTGCATCATTCTAGCTAGGCTCCCACTTTCTGCCAGGGTGAGTGGCTGCCAAGGGAGGCCATTTGCCATGGGAAAAAGAAGTCCTTTCCCCAGGGTCTGGGTGTCAGATGAAAGGTGGCCTTTGGGGTTCTGAGGACTTGTAGGGTAGTACTTACTGGCTAGAGTAGAGGAAATGGATTCTATTTGAATATCTGTCTAGAGGCTTTGCCCCACAGGTCCTGGTTGTCCTTGATGGGCTGCAGCTGTGAGCATTGAAGAGAACTGGGATAAAAGGGGGCGGCTTAGCCATTCAGGGAGAGCCTTGAAGGAGCCCTGAACTGGGAAAGAACAGCATGCAGAAGAAAGCGTCTGTGCTGTGAAGATCTGCAGCCATAAGAACACACCGAGGAGGTATGGACTTTAGCAATCTGAGAACAGCATGATGGGACTCTAGAGAAATAGAACAACAACAAGTGGCAGCTTTCGATTTGGAGCAATCCAGCAAAGCTTGCAAATTTCTTGCTGGGCACCACCCTCTTGGTCAGGGCGAGTGGCCAGAAATGGAGGCCATTTTCCATGGGGAAAACGAAGTCATTGGCCCAGGCTCTGGGTGTCAGATGACTGGTGGCATCTGGGGCTGTAAGGACTTGCAGGGTCCTAGTTGCTGGCAGCTTTCGTTCTGGAAGGATCCAGCAGAGTTTGTAGATTCCTGGCTTGGCACTGCCCTGCCTGCCAGGCCAAGTGGCCACAAATGAAGGCCATTTTCCATGGGAAAAACGAAGTCCTTTCCCCAGGGTCTCAGGAATATGTTCAAGGTGGCGTTTGAGGCTCTAAGTACTTCCAGGGCCCTAGTTGCTGGCAGCTTTTCTTTTGGAAAAATCCAGCAACGATTGCATCATTCTAGCTAGGCTCCCACTTTCTGCCAGGGTGAGTGGCTGCCAAGGGAGGCCATTTGCCATGGGAAAAAGAAGTCCTTTCCCCAGGGTCTGGGTGTCAGATGAAAGGTGGCCTTTGGGGTTCTGAGGACTTGTAGGGTAGTACTTACTGGCTAGAGTAGAGGAAATGGATTCTATTTGAATATCTGTCCCACAGGTCCTGGTTGTCCTTGATGGGCTGCAGCTGTGAGCATTGAAGAGAACTGGGATAAAAGGGGGCGGCGTAGCCATTCAGGGAGAGCCTTGAAGGAGCCCTGAACTGGGAAAGAACAGCATGCAGAAGAAAGCGTCTGTGCTGTGAAGATCTGCAGCCATAAGAACACACCGAGGAGGTATGGACTTTAGCAATCTGAGAACAGCATGATGGGACTCTAGAGAAATAGAACAACAACAAGTGGTAGCTTTAGATTTGGAGCAATCCAGCAAAGCTTGCAAATTTCTTGCTGGGCACCACCCTCTTGGTCAGGGCGAGTGGCCAGAAATGGAGGCCATTTTCCATGGGGAAAACGAAGTCATTGGCCCAGGCTCTGGGTGTCAGATGACTGGTGGCATCTGGGGCTGTAAGGACTTGCAGGGTCCTAGTTGCTGGCAGCTTTCGTTCTGGAAGGATCCAGCAGATTTTGTAGATTCCTGGCTTGGCACTGCCCTGCCTGCCAGGCCAAGTGGCCACAAATGAAGGCCATTTTCCATGGGAAAAACGAAGTCCTTTCCCCAGGGTCTCAGGAATATGTTCAAGGTGGCGTTTGAGGCTCTAAGTACTTCCAGGGCCCTAGTTGCTGCCAGCTTTTCTTTTGGAAAAATCCAGCAACGATTGCATCATTCTAGCTAGGCTCCCACTTTCTGCCAGGGTGAGTGGCTGCCAAGGGAGGCCATTTGCCATGGGAAAAAGAAGTCCTTTCCCCAGGGTCTGGGTGTCAGATGAAAGGTGGCCTTTGGGGTTCTGAGGACTTGTAGGGTAGTACTTACTGGCTAGAGTAGAGGAAATGGATTCTATTTGAATATCTGTCCCACAGGTCCTGGTTGTCCTTGATGGGCTGCAGCTGTGAGCATTGAAGAGAACTGGGATAAAAGGGGGCGGCGTAGCCATTCAGGGAGAGCCTTGAAGGAGCCCTGAACTGGGAAAGAACAGCATGCAGAAGAAAGCGTCTGTGCTGTGAAGATCTGCAGCCATAAGAACACACCGAGGAGGTATGGACTTTAGCAATCTGAGAACAGCATGATGGGACTCTAGAGAAATAGAACAACAACAAGTGGTAGCTTTCGATTTGGAGCAATCCAGCAAAGCTTGCAAATTTCTTGCTGGGCACCACCCTCTTGGTCAGGGCGAGTGGCCAGAAATGGAGGCCATTTTCCATGGGGAAAACGAAGTCATTGGCCCAGGCTCTGGGTGTCAGATGACTGGTGGCATCTGGGGCTGTAAGGACTTGCAGGGTCCTAGTTGCTGGCAGCTTTCGTTCTGGAAGGATCCAGCAGAGTTTGTAGATTCCTGGCTTGGCACTGCCCTGCCTGCCAGGCCAAGTGGCCACAAATGAAGGCCATTTCCCATGGGAAAAACGAAGTCCTTTCCCCAGGGTCTCAGGAATATGTTCAAGGTGGCGTTTGAGGCTCTAAGTACTTCCAGGGCCCTAGTTGCTGCCAGCTTTTCTTTTGGAAAAATCCAGCAACGATTGCATCATTCTAGCTAGGCTCCCACTTTCTGCCAGGGTGAGTGGCTGCCAAGGGAGGCCATTTGCCATGGGAAAAAGAAGTCCTTTCCCCAGGGTCTGGGTGTCAGATGAAAGGTGGCCTTTGGGGTTCTGAGGACTTGTAGGGTAGTACTTACTGGCTAGAGTAGAGGAAATGGATTCTATTTGAATATCTGTCTAGAGGCTTTGCCCCACAGGTCCTGGTTGTCCTTGATGGGCTGCAGCTGTGAGCATTGAAGAGAACTGGGATAAAAGGGGGCGGCGTAGCCATTCAGGGAGAGCCTTGAAGGAGCCCTGAACTGGGAAAGAACAGCATGCAGAAGAAAGCGTCTGTGCTGTGAAGATCTGCAGCCATAAGAACACACCGAGGAGGTATGGACTTTAGCAATCTGAGAACAGCATGATGGGACTCTAGAGAAATAGAACAACAACAAGTGGTAGCTTTAGATTTGGAGCAATCCAGCAAAGCTTGCAAATTTCTTGCTGGGCACCACCCTCTTGGTCAGGGCGAGTGGCCAGAAATGGAGGCCATTTTCCATGGGGAAAACGAAGTCATTGGCCCAGGCTCTGGGTGTCAGATGACTGGTGGCATCTGGGGCTGTAAGGACTTGCAGGGTCCTAGTTGCTGGCAGCTTTCGTTCTGGAAGGATCCAGCAGAGTTTGTAGATTCCTGGCTTGGCACTGCCCTGCCTGCCAGGCCAAGTGGCCACAAATGAAGGCCATTTCCCATGGGAAAAACGAAGTCCTTTCCCCAGGGTCTCAGGAATATGTTCAAGGTGGCGTTTGAGGCTCTAAGTACTTCCAGGGCCCTAGTTGCTGGCAGCTTTTCTTTTGGAAAAATCCAGCAACGATTGCATCATTCTAGCTAGGCTCCCACTTTCTGCCAGGGTGAGTGGCTGCCAAGGGAGGCCATTTGCCATGGGAAAAAGAAGTCCTTTCCCCAGGGTCTGGGTGTCAGATGAAAGGTGGCCTTTGGGGTTCTGAGGACTTGTAGGGTAGTACTTACTGGCTAGAGTAGAGGAAATGGATTCTATTTGAATATCTGTCCCACAGGTCCTGGTTGTCCTTGATGGGCTGCAGCTGTGAGCATTGAAGAGAACTGGGATAAAAGGGGGCGGCGTAGCCATTCAGGGAGAGCCTTGAAGGAGCCCTGAACTGGGAAAGAACAGCATGCAGAAGAAAGCGTCTGTGCTGTGAAGATCTGCAGCCATAAGAACACACCGAGGAGGTATGGACTTTAGCAATCTGAGAACAGCATGATGGGACTCTAGAGAAATAGAACAACAACAAGTGGTAGCTTTCGATTTGGAGCAATCCAGCAAAGCTTGCAAATTTCTTGCTGGGCACCACCCTCTTGGTCAGGGCGAGTGGCCAGAAATGGAGGCAATTTTCCATGGGGAAAACGAAGTCATTGGCCCAGGCTCTGGGTGTCAGATGACTGGTGGCATCTGGGGCTGTAAGGACTTGCAGGGTCCTAGTTGCTGGCAGCTTTCGTTCTGGAAGGATCCAGCACAGTTTGTAGATTCCTGGCTTGGCACTGCCCTGCCTGCCAGGCCAAGTGGCCACAAATGAAGGCCATTTCCCATGGGAAAAACGAAGTCCTTTCCCCAGGGTCTCAGGAATATGTTCAAGGTGGCGTTTGAGGCTCTAAGTACTTCCAGGGCCCTAGTTGCTGCCAGCTTTTCTTTTGGAAAAATCCAGCAACGATTGCATCATTCTAGCTAGGCTCCCACTTTCTGCCAGGGTGAGTGGCTGCCAAGGGAGGCCATTTGCCATGGGAAAAAGAAGTCCTTTCCCCAGGGTCTGGGTGTCAGATGAAAGGTGGCCTTTGGGGTTCTGAGGACTTGTAGGGTAGTACTTACTGGCTAGAGTAGAGGAAATGGATTCTATTTGAATATCTGTCTAGAGGCTTTGCCCCACAGGTCCTGGTTGTCCTTGATGGGCTGCAGCTGTGAGCATTGAAGAGAACTGGGATAAAAGGGGGCGGCGTAGCCATTCAGGGAGAGCCTTGAAGGAGCCCTGAACTGGGAAAGAACAGCATGCAGAAGAAAGCGTCTGTGCTGTGAAGATCTGCAGCCATAAGAACACACCGAGGAGGTATGGACTTTAGCAATCTGAGAACAGCATGATGGGACTCTAGAGAAATAGAACAACAACAAGTGGTAGCTTTCGATTTGGAGCAATCCAGCAAAGCTTGCAAATTTCTTGCTGGGCACCACCCTCTTGGTCAGGGCGAGTGGCCAGAAATGGAGGCAATTTTCCATGGGGAAAACGAAGTCATTGGCCCAGGCTCTGGGTGTCAGATGACTGGTGGCATCTGGGGCTGTAAGGACTTGCAGGGTCCTAGTTGCTGGCAGCTTTCGTTCTGGAAGGATCCAGCAGAGTTTGTAGATTCCTGGCTTGGCACTGCCCTGCCTGCCAGGCCAAGTGGCCACAAATGAAGGCCATTTCCCATGGGAAAAACGAAGTCCTTTCCCCAGGGTCTCAGTAATATGTTCAAGGTGGCGTTTGAGGCTCTAAGTACTTCCAGGGCCCTAGTTGCTGCCAGCTTTTCTTTTGGAAAAATCCAGCAACGATTGCATCATTCTAGCTAGGCTCCCACTTTCTGCCAGGGTGAGTGGCTGCCAAGGGAGGCCATTTGCCATGGGAAAAAGAAGTCCTTTCCCCAGGGTCTGGGTGTCAGATGAAAGGTGGCCTTTGGGGTTCTGAGGACTTGTAGGGTAGTACTTACTGGCTAGAGTAGAGGAAATGGATTCTATTTGAATATCTGTCTAGAGGCTTTGCCCCACAGGTCCTGGTTGTCCTTGATGGGCTGCAGCTGTGAGCATTGAAGAGAACTGGGATAAAAGGGGGCGGCTTAGCCATTCAGGGAGAGCCTTGAAGGAGCCCTGAACTGGGAAAGAACAGCATGCAGAAGAAAGCGTCTGTGCTGTGAAGATCTGCAGCCATAAGAACACACCGAGGAGGTATGGACTTTAGCAATCTGAGAACAGCATGATGGGACTCTAGAGAAATAGAACAACAACAAGTGGTAGCTTTCGATTTGGAGCAATCCAGCAAAGCTTGCAAATTTCTTGCTGGGCACCACCCTCTTGGTCAGGGCGAGTGGCCAGAAATGGAGGCAATTTTCCATGGGGAAAACGAAGTCATTGGCCCAGGCTCTGGGTGTCAGATGACTGGTGGCATCTGGGGCTGTAAGGACTTGCAGGGTCCTAGTTGCTGGCAGCTTTCGTTCTGGAAGGATCCAGCAGAGTTTGTAGATTCCTGGCTTGGCACTGCCCTGCCTGCCAGGCCAAGTGGCCACAAATGAAGGCCATTTCCCATGGGAAAAACGAAGTCCTTTCCCCAGGGTCTCAGGAATATGTTCAAGGTGGCGTTTGAGGCTCTAAGTACTTCCAGGGCCCTAGTTGCTGCCAGCTTTTCTTTTGGAAAAATCCAGCAACGATTGCATCATTCTAGCTAGGCTCCCACTTTCTGCCAGGGTGAGTGGCTGCCAAGGGAGGCCATTTGCCATGGGAAAAAGAAGTCCTTTCCCCAGGGTCTGGGTGTCAGATGAAAGGTGGCCTTTGGGGTTCTGAGGACTTGTAGGGTAGTACTTACTGGCTAGAGTAGAGGAAATGGATTCTATTTGAATATCTGTCTAGAGGCTTTGCCCCACAGGTCCTGGTTGTCCTTGATGGGCTGCAGCTGTGAGCATTGAAGAGAACTGGGATAAAAGGGGGCGGCTTAGCCATTCAGGGAGAGCCTTGAAGGAGCCCTGAACTGGGAAAGAACAGCATGCAGAAGAAAGCGTCTGTGCTGTGAAGATCTGCAGCCATAAGAACACACCGAGGAGGTATGGACTTTAGCAATCTGAGAACAGCATGATGGGACTCTAGAGAAATAGAACAACAACAAGTGGCAGCTTTCGATTTGGAGCAATCCAGCAAAGCTTGCAAATTTCTTGCTGGGCACCACCCTCTTGGTCAGGGCGAGTGGCCAGAAATGGAGGCCATTTTCCATGGGGAAAACGAAGTCATTGGCCCAGGCTCTGGGTGTCAGATGACTGGTGGCATCTGGGGCTGTAAGGACTTGCAGGGTCCTAGTTGCTGGCAGCTTTCGTTCTGGAAGGATCCAGCAGAGTTTGTAGATTCCTGGCTTGGCACTGCCCTGCCTGCCAGGCCAAGTGGCCACAAATGAAGGCCATTTCCCATGGGAAAAACGAAGTCCTTTCCCCAGGGTCTCAGGAATATGTTCAAGGTGGCGTTTGAGGCTCTAAGTACTTCCAGGGCCCTAGTTGCTGGCAGCTTTTCTTTTGGAAAAATCCAGCAACGATTGCATCATTCTAGCTAGGCTCCCACTTTCTGCCAGGGTGAGTGGCTGCCAAGGGAGGCCATTTGCCATGGGAAAAAGAAGTCCTTTCCCCAGGGTCTGGGTGTCAGATGAAAGGTGGCCTTTGGGGTTCTGAGGACTTGTAGGGTAGTACTTACTGGCTAGAGTAGAGGAAATGGATTCTATTTGAATATCTGTCCCACAGGTCCTGGTTGTCCTTGATGGGCTGCAGCTGTGAGCATTGAAGAGAACTGGGATAAAAGGGGGCGGCGTAGCCATTCAGGGAGAGCCTTGAAGGAGCCCTGAACTGGGAAAGAACAGCATGCAGAAGAAAGCGTCTGTGCTGTGAAGATCTGCAGCCATAAGAACACACCGAGGAGGTATGGACTTTAGCAATCTGAGAACAGCATGATGGGACTCTAGAGAAATAGAACAACAACAAGTGGTAGCTTTCGATTTGGAGCAATCCAGCAAAGCTTGCAAATTTCTTGCTGGGCACCACCCTCTTGGTCAGGGCGAGTGGCCAGAAATGGAGGCAATTTTCCATGGGGAAAACGAAGTCATTGGCCCAGGCTCTGGGTGTCAGATGACTGGTGGCATCTGGGGCTGTAAGGACTTGCAGGGTCCTAGTTGCTGGCAGCTTTCGTTCTGGAAGGATCCAGCACAGTTTGTAGATTCCTGGCTTGGCACTGCCCTGCCTGCCAGGCCAAGTGGCCAGAAATGAAGGCCATTTTCCATGGGAAAAACGAAGTCCTTTCCCCAGGGTCTCAGGAATATGTTCAAGGTGGCGTTTGAGGCTCTAAGTACTTCCAGGGCCCTAGTTGCTGCCAGCTTTTCTTTTGGAAAAATCCAGCAACGATTGCATCATTCTAGCTAGGCTCCCACTTTCTGCCAGGGTGAGTGGCTGCCAAGGGAGGCCATTTGCCATGGGAAAAAGAAGTCCTTTCCCCAGGGTCTGGGTGTCAGATGAAAGGTGGCCTTTGGGGTTCTGAGGACTTGTAGGGTAGTACTTACTGGCTAGAGTAGAGGAAATGGATTCTATTTGAATATCTGTCTAGAGGCTTTGCCCCACAGGTCCTGGTTGTCCTTGATGGGCTGCAGCTGTGAGCATTGAAGAGAACTGGGATAAAAGGGGGCGGCGTAGCCATTCAGGGAGAGCCTTGAAGGAGCCCTGAACTGGGAAAGAACAGCATGCAGAAGAAAGCGTCTGTGCTGTGAAGATCTGCAGCCATAAGAACACACCGAGGAGGTATGGACTTTAGCAATCTGAGAACAGCATGATGGGACTCTAGAGAAATAGAACAACAACAAGTGGTAGCTTTCGATTTGGAGCAATCCAGCAAAGCTTGCAAATTTCTTGCTGGGCACCACCCTCTTGGTCAGGGCGAGTGGCCAGAAATGGAGGCAATTTTCCATGGGGAAAACGAAGTCATTGGCCCAGGCTCTGGGTGTCAGATGACTGGTGGCATCTGGGGCTCTAAGGACTTGCAGGGTCCTAGTTGCTGGCAGCTTTCGTTCTGGAAGGATCCAGCACAGTTTGTAGATTCCTGGCTTGGCACTGCCCTGCCTGCCAGGCCAAGTGGCCACAAATGAAGGCCATTTTCCATGGGAAAAACGAAGTCCTTTCCCCAGGGTCTCAGGAATATGTTCAAGGTGGCGTTTGAGGCTCTAAGTACTTCCAGGGCCCTAGTTGCTGCCAGCTTTTCTTTTGGAAAAATCCAGCAACGATTGCATCATTCTAGCTAGGCTCCCACTTTCTGCCAGGGTGAGTGGCTGCCAAGGGAGGCCATTTGCCATGGGAAAAAGAAGTCCTTTCCCCAGGGTCTGGGTGTCAGATGAAAGGTGGCCTTTGGGGTTCTGAGGACTTGTAGGGTAGTACTTACTGGCTAGAGTAGAGGAAATGGATTCTATTTGAATATCTGTCCCACAGGTCCTGGTTGTCCTTGATGGGCTGCAGCTGTGAGCATTGAAGAGAACTGGGATAAAAGGGGGCGGCGTAGCCATTCAGGGAGAGCCTTGAAGGAGCCCTGAACTGGGAAAGAACAGCATGCAGAAGAAAGCGTCTGTGCTGTGAAGATCTGCAGCCATAAGAACACACCGAGGAGGTATGGACTTTAGCAATCTGAGAACAGCATGATGGGACTCTAGAGAAATAGAACAACAACAAGTGGTAGCTTTCGATTTGGAGCAATCCAGCAAAGCT
The DNA here is from genome assembly GCF_051311805.1 of Agelaius phoeniceus. NCBI lineage: Eukaryota > Metazoa > Chordata > Aves > Passeriformes > Icteridae > Agelaius > Agelaius phoeniceus. Next base: position 32,698 of record NW_027509922.1, read on the forward strand.
TGCAAATTTCTTGCTGGGCACCACCCTCTTGGTCAGGGCGAGTGGCCAGAAATGGAGGCCATTTTCCATGGGGAAAACGAAGTCATTGGCCCAGGCTCTGGGTGTCAGATGACTGGTGGCATCTGGGGCTCTAAGGACTTGCAGGGTCCTAGTTGCTGGCAGCTTTCGTTCTGGAAGGATCCAGCAGAGTTTGTAGATTCCTGGCTTGGCACTGCCCTGCCTGCCAGGCCAAGTGGCCACAAATGAAGGCCATTTTCCATGGGAAAAACGAAGTCCTTTCCCCAGGGTCTCAGGAATATGTTCAAGGTGGCGTTTGAGGCTCTAAGTACTTCCAGGGCCCTAGTTGCTGGCAGCTTTTCTTTTGGAAAAATCCAGCAACGATTGCATCATTCTAGCTAGGCTCCCACTTTCTGCCAGGGTGAGTGGCTGCCAAGGGAGGCCATTTGCCATGGGAAAAAGAAGTCCTTTCCCCAGGGTCTGGGTGTCAGATGAAAGGTGGCCTTTGGGGTTCTGAGGACTTGTAGGGTAGTACTTACTGGCTAGAGTAGAGGAAATGGATTCTATTTGAATATCTGTCCCACAGGTCCTGGTTGTCCTTGATGGGCTGCAGCTGTGAGCATTGAAGAGAACTGGGATAAAAGGGGGCGGCGTAGCCATTCAGGGAGAGCCTTGAAGGAGCCCTGAACTGGGAAAGAACAGCATGCAGAAGAAAGCGTCTGTGCTGTGAAGATCTGCAGCCATAAGAACACACCGAGGAGGTATGGACTTTAGCAATCTGAGAACAGCATGATGGGACTCTAGAGAAATAGAACAACAACAAGTGGTAGCTTTCGATTTGGAGCAATCCAGCAAAGCTTGCAAATTTCTTGCTGGGCACCACCCTCTTGGTCAGGGCGAGTGGCCAGAAATGGAGGCAATTTTCCATGGGGAAAACGAAGTCATTGGCCCAGGCTCTGGGTGTCAGATGACTGGTGGCATCTGGGGCTGTAAGGACTTGCAGGGTCCTAGTTGCTGGCAGCTTTCGTTCTGGAAGGATCCAGCACAGTTTGTAGATTCCTGGCTTGGCACTGCCCTGCCTGCCAGGCCAAGTGGCCACAAATGAAGGCCATTTCCCATGGGAAAAACGAAGTCCTTTCCCCAGGGTCTCAGGAATATGTTCAAGGTGGCGTTTGAGGCTCTAAGTACTTCCAGGGCCCTAGTTGCTGCCAGCTTTTCTTTTGGAAAAATCCAGCAACGATTGCATCATTCTAGCTAGGCTCCCACTTTCTGCCAGGGTGAGTGGCTGCCAAGGGAGGCCATTTGCCATGGGAAAAAGAAGTCCTTTCCCCAGGGTCTGGGTGTCAGATGAAAGGTGGCCTTTGGGGTTCTGAGGACTTGTAGGGTAGTACTTACTGGCTAGAGTAGAGGAAATGGATTCTATTTGAATATCTGTCTAGAGGCTTTGCCCCACAGGTCCTGGTTGTCCTTGATGGGCTGCAGCTGTGAGCATTGAAGAGAACTGGGATAAAAGGGGGCGGCGTAGCCATTCAGGGAGAGCCTTGAAGGAGCCCTGAACTGGGAAAGAACAGCATGCAGAAGAAAGCGTCTGTGCTGTGAAGATCTGCAGCCATAAGAACACACCGAGGAGGTATGGACTTTAGCAATCTGAGAACAGCATGATGGGACTCTAGAGAAATAGAACAACAACAAGTGGTAGCTTTAGATTTGGAGCAATCCAGCAAAGCTTGCAAATTTCTTGCTGGGCACCACCCTCTTGGTCAGGGCGAGTGGCCAGAAATGGAGGCAATTTTCCATGGGGAAAACGAAGTCATTGGCCCAGGCTCTGGGTGTCAGATGACTGGTGGCATCTGGGGCTGTAAGGACTTGCAGGGTCCTAGTTGCTGGCAGCTTTCGTTCTGGAAGGATCCAGCACAGTTTGTAGATTCCTGGCTTGGCACTGCCCTGCCTGCCAGGCCAAGTGGCCACAAATGAAGGCCATTTCCCATGGGAAAAACGAAGTCCTTTCCCCAGGGTCTCAGGAATATGTTCAAGGTGGCGTTTGAGGCTCTAAGTACTTCCAGGGCCCTAGTTGCTGGCAGCTTTTCTTTTGGAAAAATCCAGCAATGATTGCATCATTCTAGCTAGGCTCCCACTTTCTGCCAGGGTGAGTGGCTGCCAAGGGAGGCCATTTGCCATGGGAAAAAGAAGTCCTTTCCCCAGGGTCTGGGTGTCAGATGAAAGGTGGCCTTTGGGGTTCTGAGGACTTGTAGGGTAGTACTTACTGGCTAGAGTAGAGGAAATGGATTCTATTTGAATATCTGTCTAGAGGCTTTGCCCCACAGGTCCTGGTTGTCCTTGATGGGCTGCAGCTGTGAGCATTGAAGAGAACTGGGATAAAAGGGGGCGGCTTAGCCATTCAGGGAGAGCCTTGAAGGAGCCCTGAACTGGGAAAGAACAGCATGCAGAAGAAAGCGTCTGTGCTGTGAAGATCTGCAGCCATAAGAACACACCGAGGAGGTATGGACTTTAGCAATCTGAGAACAGCATGATGGGACTCTAGAGAAATAGAACAACAACAAGTGGCAGCTTTCGATTTGGAGCAATCCAGCAAAGCTTGCAAATTTCTTGCTGGGCACCACCCTCTTGGTCAGGGCGAGTGGCCAGAAATGGAGGCCATTTTCCATGGGGAAAACGAAGTCATTGGCCCAGGCTCTGGGTGTCAGATGACTGGTGGCATCTGGGGCTGTAAGGACTTGCAGGGTCCTAGTTGCTGGCAGCTTTCGTTCTGGAAGGATCCAGCAGAGTTTGTAGATTCCTGGCTTGGCACTGCCCTGCCTGCCAGGCCAAGTGGCCACAAATGAAGGCCATTTCCCATGGGAAAAACGAAGTCCTTTCCCCAGGGTCTCAGGAATATGTTCAAGGTGGCGTTTGAGGCTCTAAGTACTTCCAGGGCCCTAGTTGCTGGCAGCTTTTCTTTTGGAAAAATCCAGCAACGATTGCATCATTCTAGCTAGGCTCCCACTTTCTGCCAGGGTGAGTGGCTGCCAAGGGAGGCCATTTGCCATGGGAAAAAGAAGTCCTTTCCCCAGGGTCTGGGTGTCAGATGAAAGGTGGCCTTTGGGGTTCTGAGGACTTGTAGGGTAGTACTTACTGGCTAGAGTAGAGGAAATGGATTCTATTTGAATATCTGTCTAGAGGCTTTGCCCCACAGGTCCTGGTTGTCCTTGATGGGCTGCAGCTGTGAGCATTGAAGAGAACTGGGATAAAAGGGGGCGGCTTAGCCATTCAGGGAGAGCCTTGAAGGAGCCCTGAACTGGGAAAGAACAGCATGCAGAAGAAAGCGTCTGTGCTGTGAAGATCTGCAGCCATAAGAACACACCGAGGAGGTATGGACTTTAGCAATCTGAGAACAGCATGATGGGACTCTAGAGAAATAGAACAACAACAAGTGGCAGCTTTCGATTTGGAGCAATCCAGCAAAGCTTGCAAATTTCTTGCTGGGCACCACCCTCTTGGTCAGGGCGAGTGGCCAGAAATGGAGGCCATTTTCCATGGGGAAAACGAAGTCATTGGCCCAGGCTCTGGGTGTCAGATGACTGGTGGCATCTGGGGCTGTAAGGACTTGCAGGGTCCTAGTTGCTGGCAGCTTTCGTTCTGGAAGGATCCAGCACAGTTTGTAGATTCCTGGCTTGGCACTGCCCTGCCTGCCAGGCCAAGTGGCCACAAATGAAGGCCATTTCCCATGGGAAAAACGAAGTCCTTTCCCCAGGGTCTCAGGAATATGTTCAAGGTGGCGTTTGAGGCTCTAAGTACTTCCAGGGCCCTAGTTGCTGCCAGCTTTTCTTTTGGAAAAATCCAGCAACGATTGCATCATTCTAGCTAGGCTCCCACTTTCTGCCAGGGTGAGTGGCTGCCAAGGGAGGCCATTTGCCATGGGAAAAAGAAGTCCTTTCCCCAGGGTCTGGGTGTCAGATGAAAGGTGGCCTTTGGGGTTCTGAGGACTTGTAGGGTAGTACTTACTGGCTAGAGTAGAGGAAATGGATTCTATTTGAATATCTGTCTAGAGGCTTTGCCCCACAGGTCCTGGTTGTCCTTGATGGGCTGCAGCTGTGAGCATTGAAGAGAACTGGGATAAAAGGGGGCGGCTTAGCCATTCAGGGAGAGCCTTGAAGGAGCCCTGAACTGGGAAAGAACAGCATGCAGAAGAAAGCGTCTGTGCTGTGAAGATCTGCAGCCATAAGAACACACCGAGGAGGTATGGACTTTAGCAATCTGAGAACAGCATGATGGGACTCTAGAGAAATAGAACAACAACAAGTGGCAGCTTTCGATTTGGAGCAATCCAGCAAAGCTTGCAAATTTCTTGCTGGGCACCACCCTCTTGGTCAGGGCGAGTGGCCAGAAATGGAGGCCATTTTCCATGGGGAAAACGAAGTCATTGGCCCAGGCTCTGGGTGTCAGATGACTGGTGGCATCTGGGGCTGTAAGGACTTGCAGGGTCCTAGTTGCTGGCAGCTTTCGTTCTGGAAGGATCCAGCACAGTTTGTAGATTCCTGGCTTGGCACTGCCCTGCCTGCCAGGCCAAGTGGCCACAAATGAAGGCCATTTCCCATGGGAAAAACGAAGTCCTTTCCCCAGGGTCTCAGGAATATGTTCAAGGTGGCGTTTGAGGCTCTAAGTACTTCCAGGGCCCTAGTTGCTGGCAGCTTTTCTTTTGGAAAAATCCAGCAACGATTGCATCATTCTAGCTAGGCTCCCACTTTCTGCCAGGGTGAGTGGCTGCCAAGGGAGGCCATTTGCCATGGGAAAAAGAAGTCCTTTCCCCAGGGTCTGGGTGTCAGATGAAAGGTGGCCTTTGGGGTTCTGAGGACTTGTAGGGTAGTACTTACTGGCTAGAGTAGAGGAAATGGATTCTATTTGAATATCTGTCCCACAGGTCCTGGTTGTCCTTGATGGGCTGCAGCTGTGAGCATTGAAGAGAACTGGGATAAAAGGGGGCGGCGTAGCCATTCAGGGAGAGCCTTGAAGGAGCCCTGAACTGGGAAAGAACAGCATGCAGAAGAAAGCGTCTGTGCTGTGAAGATCTGCAGCCATAAGAACACACCGAGGAGGTATGGACTTTAGCAATCTGAGAACAGCATGATGGGACTCTAGAGAAATAGAACAACAACAAGTGGTAGCTTTCGATTTGGAGCAATCCAGCAAAGCTTGCAAATTTCTTGCTGGGCACCACCCTCTTGGTCAGGGCGAGTGGCCAGAAATGGAGGCCATTTTCCATGGGGAAAACGAAGTCATTGGCCCAGGCTCTGGGTGTCAGATGACTGGTGGCATCTGGGGCTGTAAGGACTTGCAGGGTCCTAGTTGCTGGCAGCTTTCGTTCTGGAAGGATCCAGCACAGTTTGTAGATTCCTGGCTTGGCACTGCCCTGCCTGCCAGGCCAAGTGGCCACAAATGAAGGCCATTTCCCATGGGAAAAACGAAGTCCTTTCCCCAGGGTCTCAGGAATATGTTCAAGGTGGCGTTTGAGGCTCTAAGTACTTCCAGGGCCCTAGTTGCTGCCAGCTTTTCTTTTGGAAAAATCCAGCAACGATTGCATCATTCTAGCTAGGCTCCCACTTTCTGCCAAGGTGAGTGGCTGCCAAGGGAGGCCATTTGCCATGGGAAAAAGAAGTCCTTTCCCCAGGGTCTGGGTGTCAGATGAAAGGTGGCCTTTGGGGTTCTGAGGACTTGTAGGGTAGTACTTACTGGCTAGAGTAGAGGAAATGGATTCTATTTGAATATCTGTCCCACAGGTCCTGGTTGTCCTTGATGGGCTGCAGCTGTGAGCATTGAAGAGAACTGGGATAAAAGGGGGCGGCGTAGCCATTCAGGGAGAGCCTTGAAGGAGCCCTGAACTGGGAAAGAACAGCATGCAGAAGAAAGCGTCTGTGCTGTGAAGATCTGCAGCCATAAGAACACACCGAGGAGGTATGGACTTTAGCAATCTGAGAACAGCATGATGGGACTCTAGAGAAATAGAACAACAACAAGTGGTAGCTTTCGATTTGGAGCAATCCAGCAAAGCTTGCAAATTTCTTGCTGGGCACCACCCTCTTGGTCAGGGCGAGTGGCCAGAAATGGAGGCAATTTTCCATGGGGAAAACGAAGTCATTGGCCCAGGCTCTGGGTGTCAGATGACTGGTGGCATCTGGGGCTGTAAGGACTTGCAGGGTCCTAGTTGCTGGCAGCTTTCGTTCTGGAAGGATCCAGCAGAGTTTGTAGATTCCTGGCTTGGCACTGCCCTGCCTGCCAGGCCAAGTGGCCACAAATGAAGGCCATTTCCCATGGGAAAAACGAAGTCCTTTCCCCAGGGTCTCAGGAATATGTTCAAGGTGGCGTTTGAGGCTCTAAGTACTTCCAGGGCCCTAGTTGCTGCCAGCTTTTCTTTTGGAAAAATCCAGCAACGATTGCATCATTCTAGCTAGGCTCCCACTTTCTGCCAGGGTGAGTGGCTGCCAAGGGAGGCCATTTGCCATGGGAAAAAGAAGTCCTTTCCCCAGGGTCTGGGTGTCAGATGAAAGGTGGCCTTTGGGGTTCTGAGGACTTGTAGGGTAGTACTTACTGGCTAGAGTAGAGGAAATGGATTCTATTTGAATATCTGTCTAGAGGCTTTGCCCCACAGGTCCTGGTTGTCCTTGATGGGCTGCAGCTGTGAGCATTGAAGAGAACTGGGATAAAAGGGGGCGGCTTAGCCATTCAGGGAGAGCCTTGAAGGAGCCCTGAACTGGGAAAGAACAGCATGCAGAAGAAAGCGTCTGTGCTGTGAAGATCTGCAGCCATAAGAACACACCGAGGAGGTATGGACTTTAGCAATCTGAGAACAGCATGATGGGACTCTAGAGAAATAGAAGAACAACAAGTGGTAGCTTTAGATTTGGAGCAATCCAGCAAAGCTTGCAAATTTCTTGCTGGGCACCACCCTCTTGGTCAGGGCGAGTGGCCAGAAATGGAGGCCATTTTCCATGGGGAAAACGAAGTCATTGGCCCAGGCTCTGGGTGTCAGATGACTGGTGGCATCTGGGGCTGTAAGGACTTGCAGGGTCCTAGTTGCTGGCAGCTTTCGTTCTGGAAGGATCCAGCAGAGTTTGTAGATTCCTGGCTTGGCACTGCCCTGCCTGCCAGGCCAAGTGGCCACAAATGAAGGCCATTTTCCATGGGAAAAACGAAGTCCTTTCCCCAGGGTCTCAGGAATATGTTCAAGGTGGCGTTTGAGGCTCTAAGTACTTCCAGGGCCCTAGTTGCTGGCAGCTTTTCTTTTGGAAAAATCCAGCAACGATTGCATCATTCTAGCTAGGCTCCCACTTTCTGCCAGGGTGAGTGGCTGCCAAGGGAGGCCATTTGCCATGGGAAAAAGAAGTCCTTTCCCCAGGGTCTGGGTGTCAGATGAAAGGTGGCCTTTGGGGTTCTGAGGACTTGTAGGGTAGTACTTACTGGCTAGAGTAGAGGAAATGGATTCTATTTGAATATCTGTCCCACAGGTCCTGGTTGTCCTTGATGGGCTGCAGCTGTGAGCATTGAAGAGAACTGGGATAAAAGGGGGCGGCGTAGCCATTCAGGGAGAGCCTTGAAGGAGCCCTGAACTGGGAAAGAACAGCATGCAGAAGAAAGCGTCTGTGCTGTGAAGATCTGCAGCCATAAGAACACACCGAGGAGGTATGGACTTTAGCAATCTGAGAACAGCATGATGGGACTCTAGAGAAATAGAACAACAACAAGTGGCAGCTTTCGATTTGGAGCAATCCAGCAAAGCTTGCAAATTTCTTGCTGGGCACCACCCTCTTGGTCAGGGCGAGTGGCCAGAAATGGAGGCCATTTTCCATGGGGAAAACGAAGTCATTGGCCCAGGCTCTGGGTGTCAGATGACTGGTGGCATCTGGGGCTGTAAGGACTTGCAGGGTCCTAGTTGCTGGCAGCTTTTGTTCTGGAAGGATCCAGCACAGTTTGTAGATTCCTGGCTTGGCACTGCCCTGCCTGCCAGGCCAAGTGGCCACAAATGAAGGCCATTTTCCATGGGAAAAACGAAGTCCTTTCCCCAGGGTCTCAGGAATATGTTCAAGGTGGCGTTTGAGGCTCTAAGTACTTCCAGGGCCCTAGTTGCTGGCAGCTTTTCTTTTGGAAAAATCCAGCAACGATTGCATCATTCTAGCTAGGCTCCCACTTTCTGCCAGGGTGAGTGGCTGCCAAGGGAGGCCATTTGCCATGGGAAAAAGAAGCCCTTTCCCCAGGGTCTGGGTGTCAGATGAAAGGTGGCCTTTGGGGTTCTGAGGACTTGTAGGGTACTACTTACTGGCTAGAGTAGAGGAAATGGATTCTATTTGAATATCTGTCCCACAGGTCCTGGTTGTCCTTGATGGGCTGCAGCTGTGAGCATTGAAGAGAACTGGGATAAAAGGGGGCGGCGTAGCCATTCAGGGAGAGCCTTGAAGGAGCCCTGAACTGGGAAAGAACAGCATGCAGAAGAAAGCGTCTGTGCTGTGAAGATCTGCAGCCATAAGAACACACCGAGGAGGTATGGACTTTAGCAATCTGAGAACAGCATGATGGGACTCTAGAGAAATAGAACAACAACAAGTGGTAGCTTTAGATTTGGAGCAATCCAGCAAAGCTTGCAAATTTCTTGCTGGGCACCACCCTCTTGGTCAGGGCGAGTGGCCAGAAATGGAGGCCATTTTCCATGGGGAAAACGAAGTCATTGGCCCAGGCTCTGGGTGTCAGATGACTGGTGGCATCTGGGGCTGTAAGGACTTGCAGGGTCCTAGTTGCTGGCAGCTTTCGTTCTGGAAGGATCCAGCACAGTTTGTAGATTCCTGGCTTGGCACTGCCCTGCCTGCCAGGCCAAGTGGCCACAAATGAAGGCCATTTCCCATGGGAAAAACGAAGTCCTTTCCCCAGGGTCTCAGGAATATGTTCAAGGTGGCGTTTGAGGCTCTAAGTACTTCCAGGGCCCTAGTTGCTGCCAGCTTTTCTTTTGGAAAAATCCAGCAACGATTGCATCATTCTAGCTAGGCTCCCACTTTCTGCCAGGGTGAGTGGCTGCCAAGGGAGGCCATTTGCCATGGGAAAAAGAAGTCCTTTCCCCAGGGTCTGGGTGTCAGATGAAAGGTGGCCTTTGGGGTTCTGAGGACTTGTAGGGTAGTACTTACTGGCTAGAGTAGAGGAAATGGATTCTATTTGAATATCTGTCCCACAGGTCCTGGTTGTCCTTGATGGGCTGCAGCTGTGAGCATTGAAGAGAACTGGGATAAAAGGGGGCGGCGTAGCCATTCAGGGAGAGCCTTGAAGGAGCCCTGAACTGGGAAAGAACAGCATGCAGAAGAAAGCGTCTGTGCTGTGAAGATCTGCAGCCATAAGAACACACCGAGGAGGTATGGACTTTAGCAATCTGAGAACAGCATGATGGGACTCTAGAGAAATAGAACAACAACAAGTGGTAGCTTTCGATTTGGAGCAATCCAGCAAAGCTTGCAAATTTCTTGCTGGGCACCACCCTCTTGGTCAGGGCGAGTGGCCAGAAATGGAGGCAATTTTCCATGGGGAAAACGAAGTCATTGGCCCAGGCTCTGGGTGTCAGATGACTGGTGGCATCTGGGGCTGTAAGGACTTGCAGGGTCCTAGTTGCTGGCAGCTTTCGTTCTGGAAGGATCCAGCACAGTTTGTAGATTCCTGGCTTGGCACTGCCCTGCCTGCCAGGCCAAGTGGCCACAAATGAAGGCCATTTCCCATGGGAAAAACGAAGTCCTTTCCCCAGGGTCTCAGGAATATGTTCAAGGTGGCGTTTGAGGCTCTAAGTACTTCCAGGGCCCTAGTTGCTGCCAGCTTTTCTTTTGGAAAAATCCAGCAACGATTGCATCATTCTAGCTAGGCTCCCACTTTCTGCCAGGGTGAGTGGCTGCCAAGGGAGGCCATTTGCCATGGGAAAAAGAAGTCCTTTCCCCAGGGTCTGGGTGTCAGATGAAAGGTGGCCTTTGGGGTTCTGAGGACTTGTAGGGTAGTACTTACTGGCTAGAGTAGAGGAAATGGATTCTATTTGAATATCTGTCTAGAGGCTTTGCCCCACAGGTCCTGGTTGTCCTTGATGGGCTGCAGCTGTGAGCATTGAAGAGAACTGGGATAAAAGGGGGCGGCGTAGCCATTCAGGGAGAGCCTTGAAGGAGCCCTGAACTGGGAAAGAACAGCATGCAGAAGAAAGCGTCTGTGCTGTGAAGATCTGCAGCCATAAGAACACACCGAGGAGGTATGGACTTTAGCAATCTGAGAACAGCATGATGGGACTCTAGAGAAATAGAACAACAACAAGTGGCAGCTTTCGATTTGGAGCAATCCAGCAAAGCTTGCAAATTTCTTGCTGGGCACCACCCTCTTGGTCAGGGCGAGTGGCCAGAAATGGAGGCCATTTTCCATGGGGAAAACGAAGTCATTGGCCCAGGCTCTGGGTGTCAGATGACTGGTGGCATCTGGGGCTGTAAGGACTTGCAGGGTCCTAGTTGCTGGCAGCTTTTGTTCTGGAAGGATCCAGCACAGTTTGTAGATTCCTGGCTTGGCACTGCCCTGCCTGCCAGGCCAAGTGGCCACAAATGAAGGCCATTTTCCATGGGAAAAACGAAGTCCTTTCCCCAGGGTCTCAGGAATATGTTCAAGGTGGCGTTTGAGGCTCTAAGTACTTCCAGGGCCCTAGTTGCTGGCAGCTTTTCTTTTGGAAAAATCCAGCAACGATTGCATCATTCTAGCTAGGCTCCCACTTTCTGCCAGGGTGAGTGGCTGCCAAGGGAGGCCATTTGCCATGGGAAAAAGAAGCCCTTTCCCCAGGGTCTGGGTGTCAGATGAAAGGTGGCCTTTGGGGTTCTGAGGACTTGTAGGGTACTACTTACTGGCTAGAGTAGAGGAAATGGATTCTATTTGAATATCTGTCCCACAGGTCCTGGTTGTCCTTGATGGGCTGCAGCTGTGAGCATTGAAGAGAACTGGGATAAAAGGGGGCGGCGTAGCCATTCAGGGAGAGCCTTGAAGGAGCCCTGAACTGGGAAAGAACAGCATGCAGAAGAAAGCGTCTGTGCTGTGAAGATCTGCAGCCATAAGAACACACCGAGGAGGTATGGACTTTAGCAATCTGAGAACAGCATGATGGGACTCTAGAGAAATAGAACAACAACAAGTGGTAGCTTTAGATTTGGAGCAATCCAGCAAAGCTTGCAAATTTCTTGCTGGGCACCACCCTCTTGGTCAGGGCGAGTGGCCAGAAATGGAGGCCATTTTCCATGGGGAAAACGAAGTCATTGGCCCAGGCTCTGGGTGTCAGATGACTGGTGGCATCTGGGGCTGTAAGGACTTGCAGGGTCCTAGTTGCTGGCAGCTTTCGTTCTGGAAGGATCCAGCACAGTTTGTAGATTCCTGGCTTGGCACTGCCCTGCCTGCCAGGCCAAGTGGCCACAAATGAAGGCCATTTCCCATGGGAAAAACGAAGTCCTTTCCCCAGGGTCTCAGGAATATGTTCAAGGTGGCGTTTGAGGCTCTAAGTACTTCCAGGGCCCTAGTTGCTGCCAGCTTTTCTTTTGGAAAAATCCAGCAACGATTGCATCATTCTAGCTAGGCTCCCACTTTCTGCCAGGATGAGTGGCTGCCAAGGGAGGCCATTTGCCATGGGAAAAAGAAGTCCTTTCCCCAGGGTCTGGGTGTCAGATGAAAGGTGGCCTTTGGGGTTCTGAGGACTTGTAGGGTAGTACTTACTGGCTAGAGTAGAGGAAATGGATTCTATTTGAATATCTGTCCCACAGGTCCTGGTTGTCCTTGATGGGCTGCAGCTGTGAGCATTGAAGAGAACTGGGATAAAAGGGGGCGGCGTAGCCATTCAGGGAGAGCCTTGAAGGAGCCCTGAACTGGGAAAGAACAGCATGCAGAAGAAAGCGTCTGTGCTGTGAAGATCTGCAGCCATAAGAACACACCGAGGAGGTATGGACTTTAGCAATCTGAGAACAGCATGATGGGACTCTAGAGAAATAGAACAACAACAAGTGGTAGCTTTCGATTTGGAGCAATCCAGCAAAGCTTGCAAATTTCTTGCTGGGCACCACCCTCTTGGTCAGGGCGAGTGGCCAGAAATGGAGGCAATTTTCCATGGGGAAAACGAAGTCATTGGCCCAGGCTCTGGGTGTCAGATGACTGGTGGCATCTGGGGCTGTAAGGACTTGCAGGGTCCTAGTTGCTGGCAGCTTTTGTTCTGGAAGGATCCAGCACAGTTTGTAGATTCCTGGCTTGGCACTGCCCTGCCTGCCAGGCCAAGTGGCCACAAATGAAGGCCATTTTCCATGGGAAAAACGAAGTCCTTTCCCCAGGGTCTCAGGAATATGTTCAAGGTGGCGTTTGAGGCTCTAAGTACTTCCAGGGCCCTAGTTGCTGGCAGCTTTTCTTTTGGAAAAATCCAGCAACGATTGCATCATTCTAGCTAGGCTCCCACTTTCTGCCAGGGTGAGTGGCTGCCAAGGGAGGCCATTTGCCATGGGAAAAAGAAGCCCTTTCCCCAGGGTCTGGGTGTCAGATGAAAGGTGGCCTTTGGGGTTCTGAGGACTTGTAGGGTACTACTTACTGGCTAGAGTAGAGGAAATGGATTCTATTTGAATATCTGTCCCACAGGTCCTGGTTGTCCTTGATGGGCTGCAGCTGTGAGCATTGAAGAGAACTGGGATAAAAGGGGGCGGCGTAGCCATTCAGGGAGAGCCTTGAAGGAGCCCTGAACTGGGAAAGAACAGCATGCAGAAGAAAGCGTCTGTGCTGTGAAGATCTGCAGCCATAAGAACACACCGAGGAGGTATGGACTTTAGCAATCTGAGAACAGCATGATGGGACTCTAGAGAAATAGAACAACAACAAGTGGTAGCTTTAGATTTGGAGCAATCCAGCAAAGCTTGCAAATTTCTTGCTGGGCACCACCCTCTTGGTCAGGGCGAGTGGCCAGAAATGGAGGCCATTTTCCATGGGGAAAACGAAGTCATTGGCCCAGGCTCTGGGTGTCAGATGACTGGTGGCATCTGGGGCTGTAAGGACTTGCAGGGTCCTAGTTGCTGGCAGCTTTCGTTCTGGAAGGATCCAGCACAGTTTGTAGATTCCTGGCTTGGCACTGCCCTGCCTGCCAGGCCAAGTGGCCACAAATGAAGGCCATTTCCCATGGGAAAAACGAAGTCCTTTCCCCAGGGTCTCAGGAATATGTTCAAGGTGGCGTTTGAGGCTCTAAGTACTTCCAGGGCCCTAGTTGCTGCCAGCTTTTCTTTTGGAAAAATCCAGCAACGATTGCATCATTCTAGCTAGGCTCCCACTTTCTGCCAGGGTGAGTGGCTGCCAAGGGAGGCCATTTGCCATGGGAAAAAGAAGTCCTTTCCCCAGGGTCTGGGTGTCAGATGAAAGGTGGCCTTTGGGGTTCTGAGGACTTGTAGGGTAGTACTTACTGGCTAGAGTAGAGGAAATGGATTCTATTTGAATATCTGTCCCACAGGTCCTGGTTGTCCTTGATGGGCTGCAGCTGTGAGCATTGAAGAGAACTGGGATAAAAGGGGGCGGCGTAGCCATTCAGGGAGAGCCTTGAAGGAGCCCTGAACTGGGAAAGAACAGCATGCAGAAGAAAGCGTCTGTGCTGTGAAGATCTGCAGCCATAAGAACACACCGAGGAGGTATGGACTTTAGCAATCTGAGAACAGCATGATGGGACTCTAGAGAAATAGAACAACAACAAGTGGTAGCTTTCGATTTGGAGCAATCCAGCAAAGCTTGCAAATTTCTTGCTGGGCACCACCCTCTTGGTCAGGGCGAGTGGCCAGAAATGGAGGCAATTTTCCATGGGGAAAACGAAGTCATTGGCCCAGGCTCTGGGTGTCAGATGACTGGTGGCATCTGGGGCTGTAAGGACTTGCAGGGTCCTAGTTGCTGGCAGCTTTCGTTCTGGAAGGATCCAGCACAGTTTGTAGATTCCTGGCTTGGCACTGCCCTGCCTGCCAGGCCAAGTGGCCACAAATGAAGGCCATTTCCCATGGGAAAAACGAAGTCCTTTCCCCAGGGTCTCAGGAATATGTTCAAGGTGGCGTTTGAGGCTCTAAGTACTTCCAGGGCCCTAGTTGCTGCCAGCTTTTCTTTTGGAAAAATCCAGCAACGATTGCATCATTCTAGCTAGGCTCCCACTTTCTGCCAGGGTGAGTGGCTGCCAAGGGAGGCCATTTGCCATGGGAAAAAGAAGTCCTTTCCCCAGGGTCTGGGTGTCAGATGAAAGGTGGCCTTTGGGGTTCTGAGGACTTGTAGGGTAGTACTTACTGGCTAGAGTAGAGGAAATGGATTCTATTTGAATATCTGTCTAGAGGCTTTGCCCCACAGGTCCTGGTTGTCCTTGATGGGCTGCAGCTGTGAGCATTGAAGAGAACTGGGATAAAAGGGGGCGGCGTAGCCATTCAGGGAGAGCCTTGAAGGAGCCCTGAACTGGGAAAGAACAGCATGCAGAAGAAAGCGTCTGTGCTGTGAAGATCTGCAGCCATAAGAACACACCGAGGAGGTATGGACTTTAGCAATCTGAGAACAGCATGATGGGACTCTAGAGAAATAGAACAACAACAAGTGGCAGCTTTCGATTTGGAGCAATCCAGCAAAGCTTGCAAATTTCTTGCTGGGCACCACCCTCTTGGTCAGGGCGAGTGGCCAGAAATGGAGGCCATTTTCCATGGGGAAAACGAAGTCATTGGCCCAGGCTCTGGGTGTCAGATGACTGGTGGCATCTGGGGCTGTAAGGACTTGCAGGGTCCTAGTTGCTGGCAGCTTTTGTTCTGGAAGGATCCAGCACAGTTTGTAGATTCCTGGCTTGGCACTGCCCTGCCTGCCAGGCCAAGTGGCCACAAATGAAGGCCATTTCCCATGGGAAAAACGAAGTCCTTTCCCCAGGGTCTCAGGAATATGTTCAAGGTGGCGTTTGAGGCTCTAAGTACTTCCAGGGCCCTAGTTGCTGCCAGCTTTTCTTTTGGAAAAATCCAGCAACGATTGCATCATTCTAGCTAGGCTCCCACTTTCTGCCAGGATGAGTGGCTGCCAAGGGAGGCCATTTGCCATGGGAAAAAGAAGTCCTTTCCCCAGGGTCTGGGTGTCAGATGAAAGGTGGCCTTTGGGGTTCTGAGGACTTGTAGGGTAGTACTTACTGGCTAGAGTAGAGGAAATGGATTCTATTTGAATATCTGTCCCACAGGTCCTGGTTGTCCTTGATGGGCTGCAGCTGTGAGCATTGAAGAGAACTGGGATAAAAGGGGGCGGCGTAGCCATTCAGGGAGAGCCTTGAAGGAGCCCTGAACTGGGAAAGAACAGCATGCAGAAGAAAGCGTCTGTGCTGTGAAGATCTGCAGCCATAAGAACACACCGAGGAGGTATGGACTTTAGCAATCTGAGAACAGCATGATGGGACTCTAGAGAAATAGAACAACAACAAGTGGTAGCTTTCGATTTGGAGCAATCCAGCAAAGCTTGCAAATTTCTTGCTGGGCACCACCCTCTTGGTCAGGGCGAGTGGCCAGAAATGGAGGCAATTTTCCATGGGGAAAACGAAGTCATTGGCCCAGGCTCTGGGTGTCAGATGACTGGTGGCATCTGGGGCTGTAAGGACTTGCAGGGTCCTAGTTGCTGGCAGCTTTCGTTCTGGAAGGATCCAGCACAGTTTGTAGATTCCTGGCTTGGCACTGCCCTGCCTGCCAGGCCAAGTGGCCACAAATGAAGGCCATTTCCCATGGGAAAAACGAAGTCCTTTCCCCAGGGTCTCAGGAATATGTTCAAGGTGGCGTTTGAGGCTCTAAGTACTTCCAGGGCCCTAGTTGCTGCCAGCTTTTCTTTTGGAAAAATCCAGCAACGATTGCATCATTCTAGCTAGGCTCCCACTTTCTGCCAGGGTGAGTGGCTGCCAAGGGAGGCCATTTGCCATGGGAAAAAGAAGTCCTTTCCCCAGGGTCTGGGTGTCAGATGAAAGGTGGCCTTTGGGGTTCTGAGGACTTGTAGGGTAGTACTTACTGGCTAGAGTAGAGGAAATGGATTCTATTTGAATATCTGTCTAGAGGCTTTGCCCCACAGGTCCTGGTTGTCCTTGATGGGCTGCAGCTGTGAGCATTGAAGAGAACTGGGATAAAAGGGGGCGGCGTAGCCATTCAGGGAGAGCCTTGAAGGAGCCCTGAACTGGGAAAGAACAGCATGCAGAAGAAAGCGTCTGTGCTGTGAAGATCTGCAGCCATAAGAACACACCGAGGAGGTATGGACTTTAGCAATCTGAGAACAGCATGATGGGACTCTAGAGAAATAGAACAACAACAAGTGGCAGCTTTCGATTTGGAGCAATCCAGCAAAGCTTGCAAATTTCTTGCTGGGCACCACCCTCTTGGTCAGGGCGAGTGGCCAGAAATGGAGGCCATTTTCCATGGGGAAAACGAAGTCATTGGCCCAGGCTCTGGGTGTCAGATGACTGGTGGCATCTGGGGCTCTAAGGACTTGCAGGGTCCTAGTTGCTGGCAGCTTTCGTTCTGGAAGGATCCAGCAGAGTTTGTAGATTCCTGGCTTGGCACTGCCCTGCCTGCCAGGCCAAGTGGCCACAAATGAAGGCCATTTTCCATGGGAAAAACGAAGTCCTTTCCCCAGGGTCTCAGGAATATGTTCAAGGTGGCGTTTGAGGCTCTAAGTACTTCCAGGGCCCTAGTTGCTGCCAGCTTTTCTTTTGGAAAAATCCAGCAACGATTGCATCATTCTAGCTAGGCTCCCACTTTCTGCCAGGGTGAGTGGCTGCCAAGGGAGGCCATTTGCCATGGGAAAAAGAAGTCCTTTCCCCAGGGTCTGGGTGTCAGATGAAAGGTGGCCTTTGGGGTTCTGAGGACTTGTAGGGTAGTACTTACTGGCTAGAGTAGAGGAAATGGATTCTATTTGAATATCTGTCCCACAGGTCCTGGTTGTCCTTGATGGGCTGCAGCTGTGAGCATTGAAGAGAACTGGGATAAAAGGGGGCGGCTTAGCCATTCAGGGAGAGCCTTGAAGGAGCCCTGAACTGGGAAAGAACAGCATGCAGAAGAAAGCGTCTGTGCTGTGAAGATCTGCAGCCATAAGAACACACCGAGGAGGTATGGACTTTAGCAATCTGAGAACAGCATGATGGGACTCTAGAGAAATAGAACAACAACAAGTGGCAGCTTTAGATTTGGAGCAATCCAGCAAAGCTTGCAAATTTCTTGCTGGGCACCACCCTCTTGGTCAGGGCGAGTGGCCAGAAATGGAGGCCATTTTCCATGGGGAAAACGAAGTCATTGGCCCAGGCTCTGGGTGTCAGATGACTGGTGGCATCTGGGGCTGTAAGGACTTGCAGGGTCCTAGTTGCTGGCAGCTTTCGTTCTGGAAGGATCCAGCAGAGTTTGTAGATTCCTGGCTTGGCACTGCCCTGCCTGCCAGGCCAAGTGGCCACAAATGAAGGCCATTTTCCATGGGAAAAACGAAGTCCTTTCCCCAGGGTCTCAGGAATATGTTCAAGGTGGCGTTTGAGGCTCTAAGTACTTCCAGGGCCCTAGTTGCTGCCAGCTTTTCTTTTGGAAAAATCCAGCAACGATTGCATCATTCTAGCTAGGCTCCCACTTTCTGCCAGGGTGAGTGGCTGCCAAGGGAGGCCATTTGCCATGGGAAAAAGAAGTCCTTTCCCCAGGGTCTGGGTGTCAGATGAAAGGTGGCCTTTGGGGTTCTGAGGACTTGTAGGGTAGTACTTACTGGCTAGAGTAGAGGAAATGGATTCTATTTGAATATCTGTCTAGAGGCTTTGCCCCACAGGTCCTGGTTGTCCTTGATGGGCTGCAGCTGTGAGCATTGAAGAGAACTGGGATAAAAGGGGGCGGCTTAGCCATTCAGGGAGAGCCTTGAAGGAGCCCTGAACTGGGAAAGAACAGCATGCAGAAGAAAGCGTCTGTGCTGTGAAGATCTGCAGCCATAAGAACACACCGAGGAGGTATGGACTTTAGCAATCTGAGAACAGCATGATGGGACTCTAGAGAAATAGAACAACAACAAGTGGTAGCTTTAGATTTGGAGCAATCCAGCAAAGCTTGCAAATTTCTTGCTGGGCACCACCCTCTTGGTCAGGGCGAGTGGCCAGAAATGGAGGCCATTTTCCATGGGGAAAACGAAGTCATTGGCCCAGGCTCTGGGTGTCAGATGACTGGTGGCATCTGGGGCTGTAAGGACTTGCAGGGTCCTAGTTGCTGGCAGCTTTCGTTCTGGAAGGATCCAGCACAGTTTGTAGATTCCTGGCTTGGCACTGCCCTGCCTGCCAGGCCAAGTGGCCACAAATGAAGGCCATTTCCCATGGGAAAAACGAAGTCCTTTCCCCAGGGTCTCAGGAATATGTTCAAGGTGGCGTTTGAGGCTCTAAGTACTTCCAGGGCCCTAGTTGCTGCCAGCTTTTCTTTTGGAAAAATCCAGCAACGATTGCATCATTCTAGCTAGGCTCCCACTTTCTGCCAGGGTGAGTGGCTGCCAAGGGAGGCCATTTGCCATGGGAAAAAGAAGTCCTTTCCCCAGGGTCTGGGTGTCAGATGAAAGGTGGCCTTTGGGGTTCTGAGGACTTGTAGGGTAGTACTTACTGGCTAGAGTAGAGGAAATGGATTCTATTTGAATATCTGTCCCACAGGTCCTGGTTGTCCTTGATGGGCTGCAGCTGTGAGCATTGAAGAGAACTGGGATAAAAGGGGGCGGCGTAGCCATTCAGGGAGAGCCTTGAAGGAGCCCTGAACTGGGAAAGAACAGCATGCAGAAGAAAGCGTCTGTGCTGTGAAGATCTGCAGCCATAAGAACACACCGAGGAGGTATGGACTTTAGCAATCTGAGAACAGCATGATGGGACTCTAGAGAAATAGAACAACAACAAGTGGTAGCTTTCGATTTGGAGCAATCCAGCAAAGCTTGCAAATTTCTTGCTGGGCACCACCCTCTTGGTCAGGGCGAGTGGCCAGAAATGGAGGCAATTTTCCATGGGGAAAACGAAGTCATTGGCCCAGGCTCTGGGTGTCAGATGACTGGTGGCATCTGGGGCTGTAAGGACTTGCAGGGTCCTAGTTGCTGGCAGCTTTCGTTCTGGAAGGATCCAGCACAGTTTGTAGATTCCTGGCTTGGCACTGCCCTGCCTGCCAGGCCAAGTGGCCACAAATGAAGGCCATTTCCCATGGGAAAAACGAAGTCCTTTCCCCAGGGTCTCAGGAATATGTTCAAGGTGGCGTTTGAGGCTCTAAGTACTTCCAGGGCCCTAGTTGCTGCCAGCTTTTCTTTTGGAAAAATCCAGCAACGATTGCATCATTCTAGCTAGGCTCCCACTTTCTGCCAGGGTGAGTGGCTGCCAAGGGAGGCCATTTGCCATGGGAAAAAGAAGTCCTTTCCCCAGGGTCTGGGTGTCAGATGAAAGGTGGCCTTTGGGGTTCTGAGGACTTGTAGGGTAGTACTTACTGGCTAGAGTAGAGGAAATGGATTCTATTTGAATATCTGTCTAGAGGCTTTGCCCCACAGGTCCTGGTTGTCCTTGATGGGCTGCAGCTGTGAGCATTGAAGAGAACTGGGATAAAAGGGGGCGGCGTAGCCATTCAGGGAGAGCCTTGAAGGAGCCCTGAACTGGGAAAGAACAGCATGCAGAAGAAAGCGTCTGTGCTGTGAAGATCTGCAGCCATAAGAACACACCGAGGAGGTATGGACTTTAGCAATCTGAGAACAGCATGATGGGACTCTAGAGAAATAGAACAACAACAAGTGGCAGCTTTCGATTTGGAGCAATCCAGCAAAGCTTGCAAATTTCTTGCTGGGCACCACCCTCTTGGTCAGGGCGAGTGGCCAGAAATGGAGGCCATTTTCCATGGGGAAAACGAAGTCATTGGCCCAGGCTCTGGGTGTCAGATGACTGGTGGCATCTGGGGCTGTAAGGACTTGCAGGGTCCTAGTTGCTGGCAGCTTTTGTTCTGGAAGGATCCAGCACAGTTTGTAGATTCCTGGCTTGGCACTGCCCTGCCTGCCAGGCCAAGTGGCCACAAATGAAGGCCATTTCCCATGGGAAAAACGAAGTCCTTTCCCCAGGGTCTCAGGAATATGTTCAAGGTGGCGTTTGAGGCTCTAAGTACTTCCAGGGCCCTAGTTGCTGCCAGCTTTTCTTTTGGAAAAATCCAGCAACGATTGCATCATTCTAGCTAGGCTCCCACTTTCTGCCAGGATGAGTGGCTGCCAAGGGAGGCCATTTGCCATGGGAAAAAGAAGTCCTTTCCCCAGGGTCTGGGTGTCAGATGAAAGGTGGCCTTTGGGGTTCTGAGGACTTGTAGGGTAGTACTTACTGGCTAGAGTAGAGGAAATGGATTCTATTTGAATATCTGTCCCACAGGTCCTGGTTGTCCTTGATGGGCTGCAGCTGTGAGCATTGAAGAGAACTGGGATAAAAGGGGGCGGCGTAGCCATTCAGGGAGAGCCTTGAAGGAGCCCTGAACTGGGAAAGAACAGCATGCAGAAGAAAGCGTCTGTGCTGTGAAGATCTGCAGCCATAAGAACACACCGAGGAGGTATGGACTTTAGCAATCTGAGAACAGCATGATGGGACTCTAGAGAAATAGAACAACAACAAGTGGTAGCTTTCGATTTGGAGCAATCCAGCAAAGCTTGCAAATTTCTTGCTGGGCACCACCCTCTTGGTCAGGGCGAGTGGCCAGAAATGGAGGCAATTTTCCATGGGGAAAACGAAGTCATTGGCCCAGGCTCTGGGTGTCAGATGACTGGTGGCATCTGGGGCTGTAAGGACTTGCAGGGTCCTAGTTGCTGGCAGCTTTCGTTCTGGAAGGATCCAGCACAGTTTGTAGATTCCTGGCTTGGCACTGCCCTGCCTGCCAGGCCAAGTGGCCACAAATGAAGGCCATTTCCCATGGGAAAAACGAAGTCCTTTCCCCAGGGTCTCAGGAATATGTTCAAGGTGGCGTTTGAGGCTCTAAGTACTTCCAGGGCCCTAGTTGCTGCCAGCTTTTCTTTTGGAAAAATCCAGCAACGATTGCATCATTCTAGCTAGGCTCCCACTTTCTGCCAGGGTGAGTGGCTGCCAAGGGAGGCCATTTGCCATGGGAAAAAGAAGTCCTTTCCCCAGGGTCTGGGTGTCAGATGAAAGGTGGCCTTTGGGGTTCTGAGGACTTGTAGGGTAGTACTTACTGGCTAGAGTAGAGGAAATGGATTCTATTTGAATATCTGTCTAGAGGCTTTGCCCCACAGGTCCTGGTTGTCCTTGATGGGCTGCAGCTGTGAGCATTGAAGAGAACTGGGATAAAAGGGGGCGGCGTAGCCATTCAGGGAGAGCCTTGAAGGAGCCCTGAACTGGGAAAGAACAGCATGCAGAAGAAAGCGTCTGTGCTGTGAAGATCTGCAGCCATAAGAACACACCGAGGAGGTATGGACTTTAGCAATCTGAGAACAGCATGATGGGACTCTAGAGAAATAGAACAACAACAAGTGGCAGCTTTCGATTTGGAGCAATCCAGCAAAGCTTGCAAATTTCTTGCTGGGCACCACCCTCTTGGTCAGGGCGAGTGGCCAGAAATGGAGGCCATTTTCCATGGGGAAAACGAAGTCATTGGCCCAGGCTCTGGGTGTCAGATGACTGGTGGCATCTGGGGCTCTAAGGACTTGCAGGGTCCTAGTTGCTGGCAGCTTTCGTTCTGGAAGGATCCAGCAGAGTTTGTAGATTCCTGGCTTGGCACTGCCCTGCCTGCCAGGCCAAGTGGCCACAAATGAAGGCCATTTTCCATGGGAAAAACGAAGTCCTTTCCCCAGGGTCTCAGGAATATGTTCAAGGTGGCGTTTGAGGCTCTAAGTACTTCCAGGGCCCTAGTTGCTGCCAGCTTTTCTTTTGGAAAAATCCAGCAACGATTGCATCATTCTAGCTAGGCTCCCACTTTCTGCCAGGGTGAGTGGCTGCCAAGGGAGGCCATTTGCCATGGGAAAAAGAAGTCCTTTCCCCAGGGTCTGGGTGTCAGATGAAAGGTGGCCTTTGGGGTTCTGAGGACTTGTAGGGTAGTACTTACTGGCTAGAGTAGAGGAAATGGATTCTATTTGAATATCTGTCCCACAGGTCCTGGTTGTCCTTGATGGGCTGCAGCTGTGAGCATTGAAGAGAACTGGGATAAAAGGGGGCGGCTTAGCCATTCAGGGAGAGCCTTGAAGGAGCCCTGAACTGGGAAAGAACAGCATGCAGAAGAAAGCGTCTGTGCTGTGAAGATCTGCAGCCATAAGAACACACCGAGGAGGTATGGACTTTAGCAATCTGAGAACAGCATGATGGGACTCTAGAGAAATAGAACAACAACAAGTGGCAGCTTTAGATTTGGAGCAATCCAGCAAAGCTTGCAAATTTCTTGCTGGGCACCACCCTCTTGGTCAGGGCGAGTGGCCAGAAATGGAGGCCATTTTCCATGGGGAAAACGAAGTCATTGGCCCAGGCTCTGGGTGTCAGATGACTGGTGGCATCTGGGGCTGTAAGGACTTGCAGGGTCCTAGTTGCTGGCAGCTTTCGTTCTGGAAGGATCCAGCAGAGTTTGTAGATTCCTGGCTTGGCACTGCCCTGCCTGCCAGGCCAAGTGGCCACAAATGAAGGCCATTTTCCATGGGAAAAACGAAGTCCTTTCCCCAGGGTCTCAGGAATATGTTCAAGGTGGCGTTTGAGGCTCTAAGTACTTCCAGGGCCCTAGTTGCTGCCAGCTTTTCTTTTGGAAAAATCCAGCAACGATTGCATCATTCTAGCTAGGCTCCCACTTTCTGCCAGGGTGAGTGGCTGCCAAGGGAGGCCATTTGCCATGGGAAAAAGAAGTCCTTTCCCCAGGGTCTGGGTGTCAGATGAAAGGTGGCCTTTGGGGTTCTGAGGACTTGTAGGGTAGTACTTACTGGCTAGAGTAGAGGAAATGGATTCTATTTGAATATCTGTCTAGAGGCTTTGCCCCACAGGTCCTGGTTGTCCTTGATGGGCTGCAGCTGTGAGCATTGAAGAGAACTGGGATAAAAGGGGGCGGCTTAGCCATTCAGGGAGAGCCTTGAAGGAGCCCTGAACTGGGAAAGAACAGCATGCAGAAGAAAGCGTCTGTGCTGTGAAGATCTGCAGCCATAAGAACACACCGAGGAGGTATGGACTTTAGCAATCTGAGAACAGCATGATGGGACTCTAGAGAAATAGAACAACAACAAGTGGTAGCTTTAGATTTGGAGCAATCCAGCAAAGCTTGCAAATTTCTTGCTGGGCACCACCCTCTTGGTCAGGGCGAGTGGCCAGAAATGGAGGCCATTTTCCATGGGGAAAACGAAGTCATTGGCCCAGGCTCTGGGTGTCAGATGACTGGTGGCATCTGGGGCTGTAAGGACTTGCAGGGTCCTAGTTGCTGGCAGCTTTCGTTCTGGAAGGATCCAGCACAGTTTGTAGATTCCTGGCTTGGCACTGCCCTGCCTGCCAGGCCAAGTGGCCACAAATGAAGGCCATTTCCCATGGGAAAAACGAAGTCCTTTCCCCAGGGTCTCAGGAATATGTTCAAGGTGGCGTTTGAGGCTCTAAGTACTTCCAGGGCCCTAGTTGCTGCCAGCTTTTCTTTTGGAAAAATCCAGCAACGATTGCATCATTCTAGCTAGGCTCCCACTTTCTGCCAGGGTGAGTGGCTGCCAAGGGAGGCCATTTGCCATGGGAAAAAGAAGTCCTTTCCCCAGGGTCTGGGTGTCAGATGAAAGGTGGCCTTTGGGGTTCTGAGGACTTGTAGGGTAGTACTTACTGGCTAGAGTAGAGGAAATGGATTCTATTTGAATATCTGTCCCACAGGTCCTGGTTGTCCTTGATGGGCTGCAGCTGTGAGCATTGAAGAGAACTGGGATAAAAGGGGGCGGCTTAGCCATTCAGGGAGAGCCTTGAAGGAGCCCTGAACTGGGAAAGAACAGCATGCAGAAGAAAGCGTCTGTGCTGTGAAGATCTGCAGCCATAAGAACACACCGAGGAGGTATGGACTTTAGCAATCTGAGAACAGCATGATGGGACTCTAGAGAAATAGAACAACAACAAGTGGCAGCTTTAGATTTGGAGCAATCCAGCAAAGCTTGCAAATTTCTTGCTGGGCACCACCCTCTTGGTCAGGGCGAGTGGCCAGAAATGGAGGCCATTTTCCATGGGGAAAACGAAGTCATTGGCCCAGGCTCTGGGTGTCAGATGACTGGTGGCATCTGGGGCTGTAAGGACTTGCAGGGTCCTAGTTGCTGGCAGCTTTCGTTCTGGAAGGATCCAGCACAGTTTGTAGATTCCTGGCTTGGCACTGCCCTGCCTGCCAGGCCAAGTGGCCACAAATGAAGGCCATTTTCCATGGGAAAAACGAAGTCCTTTCCCCAGGGTCTCAGTAATATGTTCAAGGTGGCGTTTGAGGCTCTAAGTACTTCCAGGGCCCTAGTTGCTGGCAGCTTTTCTTTTGGAAAAATCCAGCAACGATTGCATCATTCTAGCTAGGCTCCCACTTTCTGCCAGGGTGAGTGGCTGCCAAGGGAGGCCATTTGCCATGGGAAAAAGAAGTCCTTTCCCCAGGGTCTGGGTGTCAGATGAAAGGTGGCCTTTGGGGTTCTGAGGACTTGTAGGGTAGTACTTACTGGCTAGAGTAGAGGAAATGGATTCTATTTGAATATCTGTCTAGAGGCTTTGCCCCACAGGTCCTGGTTGTCCTTGATGGGCTGCAGCTGTGAGCATTGAAGAGAACTGGGATAAAAGGGGGCGGCTTAGCCATTCAGGGAGAGCCTTGAAGGAGCCCTGAACTGGGAAAGAACAGCATGCAGAAGAAAGCGTCTGTGCTGTGAAGATCTGCAGCCATAAGAACACACCGAGGAGGTATGGACTTTAGCAATCTGAGAACAGCATGATGGGACTCTAGAGAAATAGAACAACAACAAGTGGTAGCTTTAGATTTGGAGCAATCCAGCAAAGCTTGCAAATTTCTTGCTGGGCACCACCCTCTTGGTCAGGGCGAGTGGCCAGAAATGGAGGCCATTTTCCATGGGGAAAACGAAGTCATTGGCCCAGGCTCTGGGTGTCAGATGACTGGTGGCATCTGGGGCTGTAAGGACTTGCAGGGTCCTAGTTGCTGGCAGCTTTCGTTCTGGAAGGATCCAGCACAGTTTGTAGATTCCTGGCTTGGCACTGCCCTGCCTGCCAGGCCAAGTGGCCACAAATGAAGGCCATTTCCCATGGGAAAAACGAAGTCCTTTCCCCAGGGTCTCAGGAATATGTTCAAGGTGGCGTTTGAGGCTCTAAGTACTTCCAGGGCCCTAGTTGCTGGCAGCTTTTCTTTTGGAAAAATCCAGCAACGATTGCATCATTCTAGCTAGGCTCCCACTTTCTGCCAGGGTGAGTGGCTGCCAAGGGAGGCCATTTGCCATGGGAAAAAGAAGTCCTTTCCCCAGGGTCTGGGTGTCAGATGAAAGGTGGCCTTTGGGGTTCTGAGGACTTGTAGGGTAGTACTTACTGGCTAGAGTAGAGGAAATGGATTCTATTTGAATATCTGTCCCACAGGTCCTGGTTGTCCTTGATGGGCTGCAGCTGTGAGCATTGAAGAGAACTGGGATAAAAGGGGGCGGCGTAGCCATTCAGGGAGAGCCTTGAAGGAGCCCTGAACTGGGAAAGAACAGCATGCAGAAGAAAGCGTCTGTGCTGTGAAGATCTGCAGCCATAAGAACACACCGAGGAGGTATGGACTTTAGCAATCTGAGAACAGCATGATGGGACTCTAGAGAAATAGAACAACAACAAGTGGTAGCTTTAGATTTGGAGCAATCCAGCAAAGCTTGCAAATTTCTTGCTGGGCACCACCCTCTTGGTCAGGGCGAGTGGCCAGAAATGGAGGCCATTTTCCATGGGGAAAACGAAGTCATTGGCCCAGGCTCTGGGTGTCAGATGACTGGTGGCATCTGGGGCTGTAAGGACTTGCAGGGTCCTAGTTGCTGGCAGCTTTCGTTCTGGAAGGATCCAGCAGAGTTTGTAGATTCCTGGCTTGGCACTGCCCTGCCTGCCAGGCCAAGTGGCCACAAATGAAGGCCATTTCCCATGGGAAAAACGAAGTCCTTTCCCCAGGGTCTCAGGAATATGTTCAAGGTGGCGTTTGAGGCTCTAAGTACTTCCAGGGCCCTAGTTGCTGCCAGCTTTTCTTTTGGAAAAATCCAGCAACGATTGCATCATTCTAGCTAGGCTCCCACTTTCTGCCAGGGTGAGTGGCTGCCAAGGGAGGCCATTTGCCATGGGAAAAAGAAGTCCTTTCCCCAGGGTCTGGGTGTCAGATGAAAGGTGGCCTTTGGGGTTCTGAGGACTTGTAGGGTAGTACTTACTGGCTAGAGTAGAGGAAATAGCTTCTATTTGAATATCTGTCCCACAGGTCCTGGTTGTCCTTGATGGGCTGCAGCTGTGAGCATTGAAGAGAACTGGGATAAAAGGGGGCGGCGTAGCCATTCAGGGAGAGCCTTGAAGGAGCCCTGAACTGGGAAAGAACAGCATGCAGAAGAAAGCGTCTGTGCTGTGAAGATCTGCAGCCATAAGAACACACCGAGGAGGTATGGACTTTAGCAATCTGAGAACAGCATGATGGGACTCTAGAGAAATAGAACAACAACAAGTGGTAGCTTTAGATTTGGAGCAATCCAGCAAAGCTTGCAAATTTCTTGCTGGGCACCACCCTCTTGGTCAGGGCGAGTGGCCAGAAATGGAGGCAATTTTCCATGGGGAAAACGAAGTCATTGGCCCAGGCTCTGGGTGTCAGATGACTGGTGGCATCTGGGGCTGTAAGGACTTGCAGGGTCCTAGTTGCTGGCAGCTTTCGTTCTGGAAGGATCCAGCACAGTTTGTAGATTCCTGGCTTGGCACTGCCCTGCCTGCCAGGCCAAGTGGCCACAAATGAAGGCCATTTCCCATGGGAAAAACGAAGTCCTTTCCCCAGGGTCTCAGGAATATGTTCAAGGTGGCGTTTGAGGCTCTAAGTACTTCCAGGGCCCTAGTTGCTGGCAGCTTTTCTTTTGGAAAAATCCAGCAACGATTGCATCATTCTAGCTAGGCTCCCACTTTCTGCCAGGGTGAGTAGCTGCCAAGGGAGGCCATTTGCCATGGGAAAAAGAAGTCCTTTCCCCAGGGTCTGGGTGTCAGATGAAAGGTGGCCTTTGGGGTTCTGAGGACTTGTAGGGTAGTACTTACTGGCTAGAGTAGAGGAAATGGATTCTATTTGAATATCTGTCTAGAGGCTTTGCCCCACAGGTCCTGGTTGTCCTTGATGGGCTGCAGCTGTGAGCATTGAAGAGAACTGGGATAAAAGGGGGCGGCGTAGCCATTCAGGGAGAGCCTTGAAGGAGCCCTGAACTGGGAAAGAACAGCATGCAGAAGAAAGCGTCTGTGCTGTGAAGATCTGCAGCCATAAGAACACACCGAGGAGGTATGGACTTTAGCAATCTGAGAACAGCATGATGGGACTCTAGAGAAATAGAAGAACAACAAGTGGCAGCTTTCGATTTGGAGCAATCCAGCAAAGCTTGCAAATTTCTTGCTGGGCACCACCCTCTTGGTCAGGGCGAGTGGCCAGAAATGGAGGCCATTTTCCATGGGGAAAACGAAGTCATTGGCCCAGGCTCTGGGTGTCAGATGACTGGTGGCATCTGGGGCTGTAAGGACTTGCAGGGTCCTAGTTGCTGGCAGCTTTCGTTCTGGAAGGATCCAGCAGAGTTTGTAGATTCCTGGCTTGGCACTGCCCTGCCTGCCAGGCCAAGTGGCCAGAAATGAAGGCCATTTTCCATGGGAAAAACGAAGTCCTTTCCCCAGGGTCTCAGGAATATGTTCAAGGTGGCGTTTGAGGCTCTAAGTACTTCCAGGGCCCTAGTTGCTGGCAGCTTTTCTTTTGGAAAAATCCAGCAACGATTGCATCATTCTAGCTAGGCTCCCACTTTCTGCCAGGGTGAGTGGCTGCCAAGGGAGGCCATTTGCCATGGGAAAAAGAAGTCCTTTCCCCAGGGTCTGGGTGTCAGATGAAAGGTGGCCTTTGGGGTTCTGAGGACTTGTAGGGTAGTACTTACTGGCTAGAGTAGAGGAAATGGATTCTATTTGAATATCTGTCCCACAGGTCCTGGTTGTCCTTGATGGGCTGCAGCTGTGAGCATTGAAGAGAACTGGGATAAAAGGGGGCGGCTTAGCCATTCAGGGAGAGCCTTGAAGGAGCCCTGAACTGGGAAAGAACAGCATGCAGAAGAAAGCGTCTGTGCTGTGAAGATCTGCAGCCATAAGAACACACCGAGGAGGTATGGACTTTAGCAATCTGAGAACAGCATGATGGGACTCTAGAGAAATAGAACAACAACAAGTGGCAGCTTTAGATTTGGAGCAATCCAGCAAAGCTTGCAAATTTCTTGCTGGGCACCACCCTCTTGGTCAGGGCGAGTGGCCAGAAATGGAGGCCATTTTCCATGGGGAAAACGAAGTCATTGGCCCAGGCTCTGGGTGTCAGATGACTGGTGGCATCTGGGGCTGTAAGGACTTGCAGGGTCCTAGTTGCTGGCAGCTTTCGTTCTGGAAGGATCCAGCACAGTTTGTAGATTCCTGGCTTGGCACTGCCCTGCCTGCCAGGCCAAGTGGCCACAAATGAAGGCCATTTTCCATGGGAAAAACGAAGTCCTTTCCCCAGGGTCTCAGGAATATGTTCAAGGTGGCGTTTGAGGCTCTAAGTACTTCCAGGGCCCTAGTTGCTGGCAGCTTTTCTTTTGGAAAAATCCAGCAACGATTGCATCATTCTAGCTAGGCTCCCACTTTCTGCCAGGGTGAGTGGCTGCCAAGGGAGGCCATTTGCCATGGGAAAAAGAAGTCCTTTCCCCAGGGTCTGGGTGTCAGATGAAAGGTGGCCTTTGGGGTTCTGAGGACTTGTAGGGTAGTACTTACTGGCTAGAGTAGAGGAAATGGATTCTATTTGAATATCTGTCCCACAGGTCCTGGTTGTCCTTGATGGGCTGCAGCTGTGAGCATTGAAGAGAACTGGGATAAAAGGGGGCGGCGTAGCCATTCAGGGAGAGCCTTGAAGGAGCCCTGAACTGGGAAAGAACAGCATGCAGAAGAAAGCGTCTGTGCTGTGAAGATCTGCAGCCATAAGAACACACCGAGGAGGTATGGACTTTAGCAATCTGAGAACAGCATGATGGGACTCTAGAGAAATAGAACAACAACAAGTGGCAGCTTTAGATTTGGAGCAATCCAGCAAAGCTTGCAAATTTCTTGCTGGGCACCACCCTCTTGGTCAGGGCGAGTGGCCAGAAATGGAGGCCATTTTCCATGGGGAAAACGAAGTCATTGGCCCAGGCTCTGGGTGTCAGATGACTGGTGGCATCTGGGGCTGTAAGGACTTGCAGGGTCCTAGTTGCTGGCAGCTTTCGTTCTGGAAGGATCCAGCACAGTTTGTAGATTCCTGGCTTGGCACTGCCCTGCCTGCCAGGCCAAGTGGCCACAAATGAAGGCCATTTTCCATGGGAAAAACGAAGTCCTTTCCCCAGGGTCTCAGGAATATGTTCAAGGTGGCGTTTGAGGCTCTAAGTACTTCCAGGGCCCTAGTTGCTGGCAGCTTTTCTTTTGGAAAAATCCAGCAACGATTGCATCATTCTAGCTAGGCTCCCACTTTCTGCCAGGGTGAGTGGCTGCCAAGGGAGGCCATTTGCCATGGGAAAAAGAAGTCCTTTCCCCAGGGTCTGGGTGTCAGATGAAAGGTGGCCTTTGGGGTTCTGAGGACTTGTAGGGTACTACTTACTGGCTAGAGTAGAGGAAATGGATTCTATTTGAATATCTGTCCCACAGGTCCTGGTTGTCCTTGATGGGCTGCAGCTGTGAGCATTGAAGAGAACTGGGATAAAAGGGGGCGGCGTAGCCATTCAGGGAGAGCCTTGAAGGAGCCCTGAACTGGGAAAGAACAGCATGCAGAAGAAAGCGTCTGTGCTGTGAAGATCTGCAGCCATAAGAACACACCGAGGAGGTATGGACTTTAGCAATCTGAGAACAGCATGATGGGACTCTAGAGAAATAGAACAACAACAAGTGGTAGCTTTAGATTTGGAGCAATCCAGCAAAGCTTGCAAATTTCTTGCTGGGCACCACCCTCTTGGTCAGGGCGAGTGGCCAGAAATGGAGGCCATTTTCCATGGGGAAAACGAAGTCATTGGCCCAGGCTCTGGGTGTCAGATGACTGGTGGCATCTGGGGCTGTAAGGACTTGCAGGGTCCTAGTTGCTGGCAGCTTTCGTTCTGGAAGGATCCAGCACAGTTTTTAGATTCCTGGCTTGGCACTGCCCTGCCTGCCAGGCCAAGTGGCCACAAATGAAGGCCATTTCCCATGGGAAAAACGAAGTCCTTTCCCCAGGGTCTCAGGAATATGTTCAAGGTGGCGTTTGAGGCTCTAAGTACTTCCAGGGCCCTAGTTGCTGCCAGCTTTTCTTTTGGAAAAATCCAGCAACGATTGCATCATTCTAGCTAGGCTCCCACTTTCTGCCAGGGTGAGTGGCTGCCAAGGGAGGCCATTTGCCATGGGAAAAAGAAGTCCTTTCCCCAGGGTCTGGGTGTCAGATGAAAGGTGGCCTTTGGGGTTCTGAGGACTTGTAGGGTAGTACTTACTGGCTAGAGTAGAGGAAATGGATTCTATTTGAATATCTGTCCCACAGGTCCTGGTTGTCCTTGATGGGCTGCAGCTGTGAGCATTGAAGAGAACTGGGATAAAAGGGGGCGGCGTAGCCATTCAGGGAGAGCCTTGAAGGAGCCCTGAACTGGGAAAGAACAGCATGCAGAAGAAAGCGTCTGTGCTGTGAAGATCTGCAGCCATAAGAACACACCGAGGAGGTATGGACTTTAGCAATCTGAGAACAGCATGATGGGACTCTAGAGAAATAGAACAACAACAAGTGGTAGCTTTAGATTTGGAGCAATCCAGCAAAGCTTGCAAATTTCTTGCTGGGCACCACCCTCTTGGTCAGGGCGAGTGGCCAGAAATGGAGGCAATTTTCCATGGGGAAAACGAAGTCATTGGCCCAGGCTCTGGGTGTCAGATGACTGGTGGCATCTGGGGCTGTAAGGACTTGCAGGGTCCTAGTTGCTGGCAGCTTTCGTTCTGGAAGGATCCAGCACAGTTTGTAGATTCCTGGCTTGGCACTGCCCTGCCTGCCAGGCCAAGTGGCCACAAATGAAGGCCATTTCCCATGGGAAAAACGAAGTCCTTTCCCCAGGGTCTCAGGAATATGTTCAAGGTGGCGTTTGAGGCTCTAAGTACTTCCAGGGCCCTAGTTGCTGCCAGCTTTTCTTTTGGAAAAATCCAGCAACGATTGCATCATTCTAGCTAGGCTCCCACTTTCTGCCAGGGTGAGTGGCTGCCAAGGGAGGCCATTTGCCATGGGAAAAAGAAGTCCTTTCCCCAGGGTCTGGGTGTCAGATGAAAGGTGGCCTTTGGGGTTCTGAGGACTTGTAGGGTAGTACTTACTGGCTAGAGTAGAGGAAATGGATTCTATTTGAATATCTGTCCCACAGGTCCTGGTTGTCCTTGATGGGCTGCAGCTGTGAGCATTGAAGAGAACTGGGATAAAAGGGGGCGGCGTAGCCATTCAGGGAGAGCCTTGAAGGAGCCCTGAACTGGGAAAGAACAGCATGCAGAAGAAAGCGTCTGTGCTGTGAAGATCTGCAGCCATAAGAACACACCGAGGAGGTATGGACTTTAGCAATCTGAGAACAGCATGATGGGACTCTAGAGAAATAGAACAACAACAAGTGGCAGCTTTAGATTTGGAGCAATCCAGCAAAGCTTGCAAATTTCTTGCTGGGCACCACCCTCTTGGTCAGGGCGAGTGGCCAGAAATGGAGGCCATTTTCCATGGGGAAAACGAAGTCATTGGCCCAGGCTCTGGGTGTCAGATGACTGGTGGCATCTGGGGCTGTAAGGACTTGCAGGGTCCTAGTTGCTGGCAGCTTTCGTTCTGGAAGGATCCAGCACAGTTTGTAGATTCCTGGCTTGGCACTGCCCTGCCTGCCAGGCCAAGTGGCCACAAATGAAGGCCATTTTCCATGGGAAAAACGAAGTCCTTTCCCCAGGGTCTCAGGAATATGTTCAAGGTGGCGTTTGAGGCTCTAAGTACTTCCAGGGCCCTAGTTGCTGGCAGCTTTTCTTTTGGAAAAATCCAGCAACGATTGCATCATTCTAGCTAGGCTCCCACTTTCTGCCAGGGTGAGTGGCTGCCAAGGGAGGCCATTTGCCATGGGAAAAAGAAGTCCTTTCCCCAGGGTCTGGGTGTCAGATGAAAGGTGGCCTTTGGGGTTCTGAGGACTTGTAGGGTAGTACTTACTGGCTAGAGTAGAGGAAATGGATTCTATTTGAATATCTGTCCCACAGGTCCTGGTTGTCCTTGATGGGCTGCAGCTGTGAGCATTGAAGAGAACTGGGATAAAAGGGGGCGGCGTAGCCATTCAGGGAGAGCCTTGAAGGAGCCCTGAACTGGGAAAGAACAGCATGCAGAAGAAAGCGTCTGTGCTGTGAAGATCTGCAGCCATAAGAACACACCGAGGAGGTATGGACTTTAGCAATCTGAGAACAGCATGATGGGACTCTAGAGAAATAGAACAACAACAAGTGGCAGCTTTCGATTTGGAGCAATCC
This sequence comes from Agelaius phoeniceus, assembly GCF_051311805.1. Taxonomy (NCBI): domain Eukaryota; kingdom Metazoa; phylum Chordata; class Aves; order Passeriformes; family Icteridae; genus Agelaius; species Agelaius phoeniceus. Next base: position 65,399 of record NW_027509922.1, read on the forward strand.
AGCAAAGCTTGCAAATTTCTTGCTGGGCACCACCCTCTTGGTCAGGGCGAGTGGCCAGAAATGGAGGCCATTTTCCATGGGGAAAACGAAGTCATTGGCCCAGGCTCTGGGTGTCAGATGACTGGTGGCATCTGGGGCTGTAAGGACTTGCAGGGTCCTAGTTGCTGGCAGCTTTCGTTCTGGAAGGATCCAGCACAGTTTGTAGATTCCTGGCTTGGCACTGCCCTGCCTGCCAGGCCAAGTGGCCACAAATGAAGGCCATTTTCCATGGGAAAAACGAAGTCCTTTCCCCAGGGTCTCAGGAATATGTTCAAGGTGGCGTTTGAGGCTCTAAGTACTTCCAGGGCCCTAGTTGCTGGCAGCTTTTCTTTTGGAAAAATCCAGCAACGATTGCATCATTCTAGCTAGGCTCCCACTTTCTGCCAGGGTGAGTGGCTGCCAAGGGAGGCCATTTGCCATGGGAAAAAGAAGTCCTTTCCCCAGGGTCTGGGTGTCAGATGAAAGGTGGCCTTTGGGGTTCTGAGGACTTGTAGGGTACTACTTACTGGCTAGAGTAGAGGAAATGGATTCTATTTGAATATCTGTCCCACAGGTCCTGGTTGTCCTTGATGGGCTGCAGCTGTGAGCATTGAAGAGAACTGGGATAAAAGGGGGCGGCGTAGCCATTCAGGGAGAGCCTTGAAGGAGCCCTGAACTGGGAAAGAACAGCATGCAGAAGAAAGCGTCTGTGCTGTGAAGATCTGCAGCCATAAGAACACACCGAGGAGGTATGGACTTTAGCAATCTGAGAACAGCATGATGGGACTCTAGAGAAATAGAACAACAACAAGTGGTAGCTTTAGATTTGGAGCAATCCAGCAAAGCTTGCAAATTTCTTGCTGGGCACCACCCTCTTGGTCAGGGCGAGTGGCCAGAAATGGAGGCCATTTTCCATGGGGAAAACGAAGTCATTGGCCCAGGCTCTGGGTGTCAGATGACTGGTGGCATCTGGGGCTGTAAGGACTTGCAGGGTCCTAGTTGCTGGCAGCTTTCGTTCTGGAAGGATCCAGCACAGTTTTTAGATTCCTGGCTTGGCACTGCCCTGCCTGCCAGGCCAAGTGGCCACAAATGAAGGCCATTTCCCATGGGAAAAACGAAGTCCTTTCCCCAGGGTCTCAGGAATATGTTCAAGGTGGCGTTTGAGGCTCTAAGTACTTCCAGGGCCCTAGTTGCTGCCAGCTTTTCTTTTGGAAAAATCCAGCAACGATTGCATCATTCTAGCTAGGCTCCCACTTTCTGCCAGGGTGAGTGGCTGCCAAGGGAGGCCATTTGCCATGGGAAAAAGAAGTCCTTTCCCCAGGGTCTGGGTGTCAGATGAAAGGTGGCCTTTGGGGTTCTGAGGACTTGTAGGGTAGTACTTACTGGCTAGAGTAGAGGAAATGGATTCTATTTGAATATCTGTCCCACAGGTCCTGGTTGTCCTTGATGGGCTGCAGCTGTGAGCATTGAAGAGAACTGGGATAAAAGGGGGCGGCGTAGCCATTCAGGGAGAGCCTTGAAGGAGCCCTGAACTGGGAAAGAACAGCATGCAGAAGAAAGCGTCTGTGCTGTGAAGATCTGCAGCCATAAGAACACACCGAGGAGGTATGGACTTTAGCAATCTGAGAACAGCATGATGGGACTCTAGAGAAATAGAACAACAACAAGTGGTAGCTTTCGATTTGGAGCAATCCAGCAAAGCTTGCAAATTTCTTGCTGGGCACCACCCTCTTGGTCAGGGCGAGTGGCCAGAAATGGAGGCAATTTTCCATGGGGAAAACGAAGTCATTGGCCCAGGCTCTGGGTGTCAGATGACTGGTGGCATCTGGGGCTGTAAGGACTTGCAGGGTCCTAGTTGCTGGCAGCTTTCGTTCTGGAAGGATCCAGCACAGTTTGTAGATTCCTGGCTTGGCACTGCCCTGCCTGCCAGGCCAAGTGGCCACAAATGAAGGCCATTTCCCATGGGAAAAACGAAGTCCTTTCCCCAGGGTCTCAGGAATATGTTCAAGGTGGCGTTTGAGGCTCTAAGTACTTCCAGGGCCCTAGTTGCTGCCAGCTTTTCTTTTGGAAAAATCCAGCAACGATTGCATCATTCTAGCTAGGCTCCCACTTTCTGCCAGGGTGAGTGGCTGCCAAGGGAGGCCATTTGCCATGGGAAAAAGAAGTCCTTTCCCCAGGGTCTGGGTGTCAGATGAAAGGTGGCCTTTGGGGTTCTGAGGACTTGTAGGGTAGTACTTACTGGCTAGAGTAGAGGAAATGGATTCTATTTGAATATCTGTCCCACAGGTCCTGGTTGTCCTTGATGGGCTGCAGCTGTGAGCATTGAAGAGAACTGGGATAAAAGGGGGCGGCTTAGCCATTCAGGGAGAGCCTTGAAGGAGCCCTGAACTGGGAAAGAACAGCATGCAGAAGAAAGCGTCTGTGCTGTGAAGATCTGCAGCCATAAGAACACACCGAGGAGGTATGGACTTTAGCAATCTGAGAACAGCATGATGGGACTCTAGAGAAATAGAACAACAACAAGTGGCAGCTTTAGATTTGGAGCAATCCAGCAAAGCTTGCAAATTTCTTGCTGGGCACCACCCTCTTGGTCAGGGCGAGTGGCCAGAAATGGAGGCCATTTTCCATGGGGAAAACGAAGTCATTGGCCCAGGCTCTGGGTGTCAGATGACTGGTGGCATCTGGGGCTGTAAGGACTTGCAGGGTCCTAGTTGCTGGCAGCTTTCGTTCTGGAAGGATCCAGCAGAGTTTGTAGATTCCTGGCTTGGCACTGCCCTGCCTGCCAGGCCAAGTGGCCACAAATGAAGGCCATTTTCCATGGGAAAAACGAAGTCCTTTCCCCAGGGTCTCAGGAATATGTTCAAGGTGGCGTTTGAGGCTCTAAGTACTTCCAGGGCCCTAGTTGCTGCCAGCTTTTCTTTTGGAAAAATCCAGCAACGATTGCATCATTCTAGCTAGGCTCCCACTTTCTGCCAGGGTGAGTGGCTGCCAAGGGAGGCCATTTGCCATGGGAAAAAGAAGTCCTTTCCCCAGGGTCTGGGTGTCAGATGAAAGGTGGCCTTTGGGGTTCTGAGGACTTGTAGGGTAGTACTTACTGGCTAGAGTAGAGGAAATGGATTCTATTTGAATATCTGTCCCACAGGTCCTGGTTGTCCTTGATGGGCTGCAGCTGTGAGCATTGAAGAGAACTGGGATAAAAGGGGGCGGCGTAGCCATTCAGGGAGAGCCTTGAAGGAGCCCTGAACTGGGAAAGAACAGCATGCAGAAGAAAGCGTCTGTGCTGTGAAGATCTGCAGCCATAAGAACACACCGAGGAGGTATGGACTTTAGCAATCTGAGAACAGCATGATGGGACTCTAGAGAAATAGAAGAACAACAAGTGGCAGCTTTAGATTTGGAGCAATCCAGCAAAGCTTGCAAATTTCTTGCTGGGCACCACCCTCTTGGTCAGGGCGAGTGGCCAGAAATGGAGGCCATTTTCCATGGGGAAAACGAAGTCATTGGCCCAGGCTCTGGGTGTCAGATGACTGGTGGCATCTGGGGCTCTAAGGACTTGCAGGGTCCTAGTTGCTGGCAGCTTTCGTTCTGGAAGGATCCAGCACAGTTTGTAGATTCCTGGCTTGGCACTGCCCTGCCTGCCAGGCCAAGTGGCCAGAAATGAAGGCCATTTTCCATGGGAAAAACGAAGTCCTTTCCCCAGGGTCTCAGGAATATGTTCAAGGTGGCGTTTGAGGCTCTAAGTACTTCCAGGGCCCTAGTTGCTGGCAGCTTTTCTTTTGGAAAAATCCAGCAACGATTGCATCATTCTAGCTAGGCTCCCACTTTCTGCCAGGGTGAGTGGCTGCCAAGGGAGGCCATTTGCCATGGGAAAAAGAAGTCCTTTCCCCAGGGTCTGGGTGTCAGATGAAAGGTGGCCTTTGGGGTTCTGAGGACTTGTAGGGTAGTACTTACTGGCTAGAGTAGAGGAAATGGATTCTATTTGAATATCTGTCCCACAGGTCCTGGTTGTCCTTGATGGGCTGCAGCTGTGAGCATTGAAGAGAACTGGGATAAAAGGGGGCGGCGTAGCCATTCAGGGAGAGCCTTGAAGGAGCCCTGAACTGGGAAAGAACAGCATGCAGAAGAAAGCGTCTGTGCTGTGAAGATCTGCAGCCATAAGAACACACCGAGGAGGTATGGACTTTAGCAATCTGAGAACAGCATGATGGGACTCTAGAGAAATAGAACAACAACAAGTGGTAGCTTTAGATTTGGAGCAATCCAGCAAAGCTTGCAAATTTCTTGCTGGGCACCACCCTCTTGGTCAGGGCGAGTGGCCAGAAATGGAGGCCATTTTCCATGGGGAAAACGAAGTCATTGGCCCAGGCTCTGGGTGTCAGATGACTGGTGGCATCTGGGGCTGTAAGGACTTGCAGGGTCCTAGTTGCTGGCAGCTTTCGTTCTGGAAGGATCCAGCACAGTTTGTAGATTCCTGGCTTGGCACTGCCCTGCCTGCCAGGCCAAGTGGCCACAAATGAAGGCCATTTCCCATGGGAAAAACGAAGTCCTTTCCCCAGGGTCTCAGGAATATGTTCAAGGTGGCGTTTGAGGCTCTAAGTACTTCCAGGGCCCTAGTTGCTGGCAGCTTTTCTTTTGGAAAAATCCAGCAACGATTGCATCATTCTAGCTAGGCTCCCACTTTCTGCCAGGGTGAGTGGCTGCCAAGGGAGGCCATTTGCCATGGGAAAAAGAAGTCCTTTCCCCAGGGTCTGGGTGTCAGATGAAAGGTGGCCTTTGGGGTTCTGAGGACTTGTAGGGTAGTACTTACTGGCTAGAGTAGAGGAAATGGATTCTATTTGAATATCTGTCCCACAGGTCCTGGTTGTCCTTGATGGGCTGCAGCTGTGAGCATTGAAGAGAACTGGGATAAAAGGGGGCGGCGTAGCCATTCAGGGAGAGCCTTGAAGGAGCCCTGAACTGGGAAAGAACAGCATGCAGAAGAAAGCGTCTGTGCTGTGAAGATCTGCAGCCATAAGAACACACCGAGGAGGTATGGACTTTAGCAATCTGAGAACAGCATGATGGGACTCTAGAGAAATAGAACAACAACAAGTGGTAGCTTTCGATTTGGAGCAATCCAGCAAAGCTTGCAAATTTCTTGCTGGGCACCACCCTCTTGGTCAGGGCGAGTGGCCAGAAATGGAGGCAATTTTCCATGGGGAAAACGAAGTCATTGGCCCAGGCTCTGGGTGTCAGATGACTGGTGGCATCTGGGGCTGTAAGGACTTGCAGGGTCCTAGTTGCTGGCAGCTTTCGTTCTGGAAGGATCCAACACAGTTTGTAGATTCCTGGCTTGGCACTGCCCTGCCTGCCAGGCCAAGTGGCCACAAATGAAGGCCATTTCCCATGGGAAAAACGAAGTCCTTTCCCCAGGGTCTCAGGAATATGTTCAAGGTGGCGTTTGAGGCTCTAAGTACTTCCAGGGCCCTAGTTGCTGCCAGCTTTTCTTTTGGAAAAATCCAGCAACGATTGCATCATTCTAGCTAGGCTCCCACTTTCTGCCAGGGTGAGTGGCTGCCAAGGGAGGCCATTTGCCATGGGAAAAAGAAGTCCTTTCCCCAGGGTCTGGGTGTCAGATGAAAGGTGGCCTTTGGGGTTCTGAGGACTTGTAGGGTAGTACTTACTGGCTAGAGTAGAGGAAATGGATTCTATTTGAATATCTGTCCCACAGGTCCTGGTTGTCCTTGATGGGCTGCAGCTGTGAGCATTGAAGAGAACTGGGATAAAAGGGGGCGGCTTAGCCATTCAGGGAGAGCCTTGAAGGAGCCCTGAACTGGGAAAGAACAGCATGCAGAAGAAAGCGTCTGTGCTGTGAAGATCTGCAGCCATAAGAACACACCGAGGAGGTATGGACTTTAGCAATCTGAGAACAGCATGATGGGACTCTAGAGAAATAGAACAACAACAAGTGGCAGCTTTAGATTTGGAGCAATCCAGCAAAGCTTGCAAATTTCTTGCTGGGCACCACCCTCTTGGTCAGGGCGAGTGGCCAGAAATGGAGGCCATTTTCCATGGGGAAAACGAAGTCATTGGCCCAGGCTCTGGGTGTCAGATGACTGGTGGCATCTGGGGCTGTAAGGACTTGCAGGGTCCTAGTTGCTGGCAGCTTTCGTTCTGGAAGGATCCAGCAGAGTTTGTAGATTCCTGGCTTGGCACTGCCCTGCCTGCCAGGCCAAGTGGCCACAAATGAAGGCCATTTTCCATGGGAAAAACGAAGTCCTTTCCCCAGGGTCTCAGTAATATGTTCAAGGTGGCGTTTGAGGCTCTAAGTACTTCCAGGGCCCTAGTTGCTGCCAGCTTTTCTTTTGGAAAAATCCAGCAACGATTGCATCATTCTAGCTAGGCTCCCACTTTCTGCCAGGGTGAGTGGCTGCCAAGGGAGGCCATTTGCCATGGGAAAAAGAAGTCCTTTCCCCAGGGTCTGGGTGTCAGATGAAAGGTGGCCTTTGGGGTTCTGAGGACTTGTAGGGTAGTACTTACTGGCTAGAGTAGAGGAAATGGATTCTATTTGAATATCTGTCTAGAGGCTTTGCCCCACAGGTCCTGGTTGTCCTTGATGGGCTGCAGCTGTGAGCATTGAAGAGAACTGGGATAAAAGGGGGCGGCTTAGCCATTCAGGGAGAGCCTTGAAGGAGCCCTGAACTGGGAAAGAACAGCATGCAGAAGAAAGCGTCTGTGCTGTGAAGATCTGCAGCCATAAGAACACACCGAGGAGGTATGGACTTTAGCAATCTGAGAACAGCATGATGGGACTCTAGAGAAATAGAACAACAACAAGTGGTAGCTTTAGATTTGGAGCAATCCAGCAAAGCTTGCAAATTTCTTGCTGGGCACCACCCTCTTGGTCAGGGCGAGTGGCCAGAAATGGAGGCCATTTTCCATGGGGAAAACGAAGTCATTGGCCCAGGCTCTGGGTGTCAGATGACTGGTGGCATCTGGGGCTGTAAGGACTTGCAGGGTCCTAGTTGCTGGCAGCTTTCGTTCTGGAAGGATCCAGCACAGTTTGTAGATTCCTGGCTTGGCACTGCCCTGCCTGCCAGGCCAAGTGGCCACAAATGAAGGCCATTTCCCATGGGAAAAACGAAGTCCTTTCCCCAGGGTCTCAGGAATATGTTCAAGGTGGCGTTTGAGGCTCTAAGTACTTCCAGGGCCCTAGTTGCTGGCAGCTTTTCTTTTGGAAAAATCCAGCAACGATTGCATCATTCTAGCTAGGCTCCCACTTTCTGCCAGGGTGAGTGGCTGCCAAGGGAGGCCATTTGCCATGGGAAAAAGAAGTCCTTTCCCCAGGGTCTGGGTGTCAGATGAAAGGTGGCCTTTGGGGTTCTGAGGACTTGTAGGGTAGTACTTACTGGCTAGAGTAGAGGAAATGGATTCTATTTGAATATCTGTCCCATAGGTCCTGGTTGTCCTTGATGGGCTGCAGCTGTGAGCATTGAAGAGAACTGGGATAAAAGGGGGCGGCGTAGCCATTCAGGGAGAGCCTTGAAGGAGCCCTGAACTGGGAAAGAACAGCATGCAGAAGAAAGCGTCTGTGCTGTGAAGATCTGCAGCCATAAGAACACACCGAGGAGGTATGGACTTTAGCAATCTGAGAACAGCATGATGGGACTCTAGAGAAATAGAACAACAACAAGTGGTAGCTTTAGATTTGGAGCAATCCAGCAAAGCTTGCAAATTTCTTGCTGGGCACCACCCTCTTGGTCAGGGCGAGTGGCCAGAAATGGAGGCCATTTTCCATGGGGAAAACGAAGTCATTGGCCCAGGCTCTGGGTGTCAGATGACTGGTGGCATCTGGGGCTGTAAGGACTTGCAGGGTCCTAGTTGCTGGCAGCTTTCGTTCTGGAAGGATCCAGCAGAGTTTGTAGATTCCTGGCTTGGCACTGCCCTGCCTGCCAGGCCAAGTGGCCACAAATGAAGGCCATTTCCCATGGGAAAAACGAAGTCCTTTCCCCAGGGTCTCAGGAATATGTTCAAGGTGGCGTTTGAGGCTCTAAGTACTTCCAGGGCCCTAGTTGCTGCCAGCTTTTCTTTTGGAAAAATCCAGCAACGATTGCATCATTCTAGCTAGGCTCCCACTTTCTGCCAGGGTGAGTGGCTGCCAAGGGAGGCCATTTGCCATGGGAAAAAGAAGTCCTTTCCCCAGGGTCTGGGTGTCAGATGAAAGGTGGCCTTTGGGGTTCTGAGGACTTGTAGGGTAGTACTTACTGGCTAGAGTAGAGGAAATAGCTTCTATTTGAATATCTGTCCCACAGGTCCTGGTTGTCCTTGATGGGCTGCAGCTGTGAGCATTGAAGAGAACTGGGATAAAAGGGGGCGGCGTAGCCATTCAGGGAGAGCCTTGAAGGAGCCCTGAACTGGGAAAGAACAGCATGCAGAAGAAAGCGTCTGTGCTGTGAAGATCTGCAGCCATAAGAACACACCGAGGAGGTATGGACTTTAGCAATCTGAGAACAGCATGATGGGACTCTAGAGAAATAGAACAACAACAAGTGGTAGCTTTAGATTTGGAGCAATCCAGCAAAGCTTGCAAATTTCTTGCTGGGCACCACCCTCTTGGTCAGGGCGAGTGGCCAGAAATGGAGGCAATTTTCCATGGGGAAAACGAAGTCATTGGCCCAGGCTCTGGGTGTCAGATGACTGGTGGCATCTGGGGCTGTAAGGACTTGCAGGGTCCTAGTTGCTGGCAGCTTTCGTTCTGGAAGGATCCAGCACAGTTTGTAGATTCCTGGCTTGGCACTGCCCTGCCTGCCAGGCCAAGTGGCCACAAATGAAGGCCATTTCCCATGGGAAAAACGAAGTCCTTTCCCCAGGGTCTCAGGAATATGTTCAAGGTGGCGTTTGAGGCTCTAAGTACTTCCAGGGCCCTAGTTGCTGGCAGCTTTTCTTTTGGAAAAATCCAGCAACGATTGCATCATTCTAGCTAGGCTCCCACTTTCTGCCAGGGTGAGTGGCTGCCAAGGGAGGCCATTTGCCATGGGAAAAAGAAGTCCTTTCCCCAGGGTCTGGGTGTCAGATGAAAGGTGGCCTTTGGGGTTCTGAGGACTTGTAGGGTAGTACTTACTGGCTAGAGTAGAGGAAATGGATTCTATTTGAATATCTGTCTAGAGGCTTTGCCCCACAGGTCCTGGTTGTCCTTGATGGGCTGCAGCTGTGAGCATTGAAGAGAACTGGGATAAAAGGGGGCGGCGTAGCCATTCAGGGAGAGCCTTGAAGGAGCCCTGAACTGGGAAAGAACAGCATGCAGAAGAAAGCGTCTGTGCTGTGAAGATCTGCAGCCATAAGAACACACCGAGGAGGTATGGACTTTAGCAATCTGAGAACAGCATGATGGGACTCTAGAGAAATAGAACAACAACAAGTGGCAGCTTTAGATTTGGAGCAATCCAGCAAAGCTTGCAAATTTCTTGCTGGGCACCACCCTCTTGGTCAGGGCGAGTGGCCAGAAATGGAGGCCATTTTCCATGGGGAAAACGAAGTCATTGGCCCAGGCTCTGGGTGTCAGATGACTGGTGGCATCTGGGGCTGTAAGGACTTGCAGGGTCCTAGTTGCTGGCAGCTTTCGTTCTGGAAGGATCCAGCACAGTTTGTAGATTCCTGGCTTGGCACTGCCCTGCCTGCCAGGCCAAGTGGCCACAAATGAAGGCCATTTTCCATGGGAAAAACGAAGTCCTTTCCCCAGGGTCTCAGGAATATGTTCAAGGTGGCGTTTGAGGCTCTAAGTACTTCCAGGGCCCTAGTTGCTGGCAGCTTTTCTTTTGGAAAAATCCAGCAACGATTGCATCATTCTAGCTAGGCTCCCACTTTCTGCCAGGGTGAGTGGCTGCCAAGGGAGGCCATTTGCCATGGGAAAAAGAAGTCCTTTCCCCAGGGTCTGGGTGTCAGATGAAAGGTGGCCTTTGGGGTTCTGAGGACTTGTAGGGTAGTACTTACTGGCTAGAGTAGAGGAAATGGATTCTATTTGAATATCTGTCCCACAGGTCCTGGTTGTCCTTGATGGGCTGCAGCTGTGAGCATTGAAGAGAACTGGGATAAAAGGGGGCGGCGTAGCCATTCAGGGAGAGCCTTGAAGGAGCCCTGAACTGGGAAAGAACAGCATGCAGAAGAAAGCGTCTGTGCTGTGAAGATCTGCAGCCATAAGAACACACCGAGGAGGTATGGACTTTAGCAATCTGAGAACAGCATGATGGGACTCTAGAGAAATAGAACAACAACAAGTGGCAGCTTTAGATTTGGAGCAATCCAGCAAAGCTTGCAAATTTCTTGCTGGGCACCACCCTCTTGGTCAGGGCGAGTGGCCAGAAATGGAGGCCATTTTCCATGGGGAAAACGAAGTCATTGGCCCAGGCTCTGGGTGTCAGATGACTGGTGGCATCTGGGGCTGTAAGGACTTGCAGGGTCCTAGTTGCTGGCAGCTTTCGTTCTGGAAGGATCCAGCACAGTTTGTAGATTCCTGGCTTGGCACTGCCCTGCCTGCCAGGCCAAGTGGCCACAAATGAAGGCCATTTTCCATGGGAAAAACGAAGTCCTTTCCCCAGGGTCTCAGGAATATGTTCAAGGTGGCGTTTGAGGCTCTAAGTACTTCCAGGGCCCTAGTTGCTGGCAGCTTTTCTTTTGGAAAAATCCAGCAACGATTGCATCATTCTAGCTAGGCTCCCACTTTCTGCCAGGGTGAGTGGCTGCCAAGGGAGGCCATTTGCCATGGGAAAAAGAAGTCCTTTCCCCAGGGTCTGGGTGTCAGATGAAAGGTGGCCTTTGGGGTTCTGAGGACTTGTAGGGTACTACTTACTGGCTAGAGTAGAGGAAATGGATTCTATTTGAATATCTGTCCCACAGGTCCTGGTTGTCCTTGATGGGCTGCAGCTGTGAGCATTGAAGAGAACTGGGATAAAAGGGGGCGGCGTAGCCATTCAGGGAGAGCCTTGAAGGAGCCCTGAACTGGGAAAGAACAGCATGCAGAAGAAAGCGTCTGTGCTGTGAAGATCTGCAGCCATAAGAACACACCGAGGAGGTATGGACTTTAGCAATCTGAGAACAGCATGATGGGACTCTAGAGAAATAGAACAACAACAAGTGGTAGCTTTAGATTTGGAGCAATCCAGCAAAGCTTGCAAATTTCTTGCTGGGCACCACCCTCTTGGTCAGGGCGAGTGGCCAGAAATGGAGGCCATTTTCCATGGGGAAAACGAAGTCATTGGCCCAGGCTCTGGGTGTCAGATGACTGGTGGCATCTGGGGCTGTAAGGACTTGCAGGGTCCTAGTTGCTGGCAGCTTTCGTTCTGGAAGGATCCAGCACAGTTTGTAGATTCCTGGCTTGGCACTGCCCTGCCTGCCAGGCCAAGTGGCCACAAATGAAGGCCATTTCCCATGGGAAAAACGAAGTCCTTTCCCCAGGGTCTCAGGAATATGTTCAAGGTGGCGTTTGAGGCTCTAAGTACTTCCAGGGCCCTAGTTGCTGGCAGCTTTTCTTTTGGAAAAATCCAGCAACGATTGCATCATTCTAGCTAGGCTCCCACTTTCTGCCAGGGTGAGTGGCTGCCAAGGGAGGCCATTTGCCATGGGAAAAAGAAGTCCTTTCCCCAGGGTCTGGGTGTCAGATGAAAGGTGGCCTTTGGGGTTCTGAGGACTTGTAGGGTAGTACTTACTGGCTAGAGTAGAGGAAATGGATTCTATTTGAATATCTGTCCCACAGGTCCTGGTTGTCCTTGATGGGCTGCAGCTGTGAGCATTGAAGAGAACTGGGATAAAAGGGGGCGGCGTAGCCATTCAGGGAGAGCCTTGAAGGAGCCCTGAACTGGGAAAGAACAGCATGCAGAAGAAAGCGTCTGTGCTGTGAAGATCTGCAGCCATAAGAACACACCGAGGAGGTATGGACTTTAGCAATCTGAGAACAGCATGATGGGACTCTAGAGAAATAGAACAACAACAAGTGGTAGCTTTCGATTTGGAGCAATCCAGCAAAGCTTGCAAATTTCTTGCTGGGCACCACCCTCTTGGTCAGGGCGAGTGGCCAGAAATGGAGGCAATTTTCCATGGGGAAAACGAAGTCATTGGCCCAGGCTCTGGGTGTCAGATGACTGGTGGCATCTGGGGCTGTAAGGACTTGCAGGGTCCTAGTTGCTGGCAGCTTTCGTTCTGGAAGGATCCAGCACAGTTTGTAGATTCCTGGCTTGGCACTGCCCTGCCTGCCAGGCCAAGTGGCCACAAATGAAGGCCATTTCCCATGGGAAAAACGAAGTCCTTTCCCCAGGGTCTCAGGAATATGTTCAAGGTGGCGTTTGAGGCTCTAAGTACTTCCAGGGCCCTAGTTGCTGCCAGCTTTTCTTTTGGAAAAATCCAGCAACGATTGCATCATTCTAGCTAGGCTCCCACTTTCTGCCAGGGTGAGTGGCTGCCAAGGGAGGCCATTTGCCATGGGAAAAAGAAGTCCTTTCCCCAGGGTCTGGGTGTCAGATGAAAGGTGGCCTTTGGGGTTCTGAGGACTTGTAGGGTAGTACTTACTGGCTAGAGTAGAGGAAATGGATTCTATTTGAATATCTGTCCCACAGGTCCTGGTTGTCCTTGATGGGCTGCAGCTGTGAGCATTGAAGAGAACTGGGATAAAAGGGGGCGGCTTAGCCATTCAGGGAGAGCCTTGAAGGAGCCCTGAACTGGGAAAGAACAGCATGCAGAAGAAAGCGTCTGTGCTGTGAAGATCTGCAGCCATAAGAACACACCGAGGAGGTATGGACTTTAGCAATCTGAGAACAGCATGATGGGACTCTAGAGAAATAGAACAACAACAAGTGGCAGCTTTAGATTTGGAGCAATCCAGCAAAGCTTGCAAATTTCTTGCTGGGCACCACCCTCTTGGTCAGGGCGAGTGGCCAGAAATGGAGGCCATTTTCCATGGGGAAAACGAAGTCATTGGCCCAGGCTCTGGGTGTCAGATGACTGGTGGCATCTGGGGCTGTAAGGACTTGCAGGGTCCTAGTTGCTGGCAGCTTTCATTCTGGAAGGATCCAGCAGAGTTTGTAGATTCCTGGCTTGGCACTGCCCTGCCTGCCAGGCCAAGTGGCCACAAATGAAGGCCATTTTCCATGGGAAAAACGAAGTCCTTTCCCCAGGGTCTCAGGAATATGTTCAAGGTGGCGTTTGAGGCTCTAAGTACTTCCAGGGCCCTAGTTGCTGCCAGCTTTTCTTTTGGAAAAATCCAGCAACGATTGCATCATTCTAGCTAGGCTCCCACTTTCTGCCAGGGTGAGTGGCTGCCAAGGGAGGCCATTTGCCATGGGAAAAAGAAGTCCTTTCCCCAGGGTCTGGGTGTCAGATGAAAGGTGGCCTTTGGGGTTCTGAGGACTTGTAGGGTAGTACTTACTGGCTAGAGTAGAGGAAATGGATTCTATTTGAATATCTGTCCCACAGGTCCTGGTTGTCCTTGATGGGCTGCAGCTGTGAGCATTGAAGAGAACTGGGATAAAAGGGGGCGGCGTAGCCATTCAGGGAGAGCCTTGAAGGAGCCCTGAACTGGGAAAGAACAGCATGCAGAAGAAAGCGTCTGTGCTGTGAAGATCTGCAGCCATAAGAACACACCGAGGAGGTATGGACTTTAGCAATCTGAGAACAGCATGATGGGACTCTAGAGAAATAGAACAACAACAAGTGGCAGCTTTAGATTTGGAGCAATCCAGCAAAGCTTGCAAATTTCTTGCTGGGCACCACCCTCTTGGTCAGGGCGAGTGGCCAGAAATGGAGGCCATTTTCCATGGGGAAAACGAAGTCATTGGCCCAGGCTCTGGGTGTCAGATGACTGGTGGCATCTGGGGCTCTAAGGACTTGCAGGGTCCTAGTTGCTGGCAGCTTTCGTTCTGGAAGGATCCAGCACAGTTTGTAGATTCCTGGCTTGGCACTGCCCTGCCTGCCAGGCCAAGTGGCCACAAATGAAGGCCATTTTCCATGGGAAAAACGAAGTCCTTTCCCCAGGGTCTCAGGAATATGTTCAAGGTGGCGTTTGAGGCTCTAAGTACTTCCAGGGCCCTAGTTGCTGCCAGCTTTTCTTTTGGAAAAATCCAGCAACGATTGCATCATTCTAGCTAGGCTCCCACTTTCTGCCAGGGTGAGTGGCTGCCAAGGGAGGCCATTTGCCATGGGAAAAAGAAGTCCTTTCCCCAGGGTCTGGGTGTCAGATGAAAGGTGGCCTTTGGGGTTCTGAGGACTTGTAGGGTAGTACTTACTGGCTAGAGTAGAGGAAATGGATTCTATTTGAATATCTGTCCCACAGGTCCTGGTTGTCCTTGATGGGCTGCAGCTGTGAGCATTGAAGAGAACTGGGATAAAAGGGGGCGGCGTAGCCATTCAGGGAGAGCCTTGAAGGAGCCCTGAACTGGGAAAGAACAGCATGCAGAAGAAAGCGTCTGTGCTGTGAAGATCTGCAGCCATAAGAACACACCGAGGAGGTATGGACTTTAGCAATCTGAGAACAGCATGATGGGACTCTAGAGAAATAGAACAACAACAAGTGGTAGCTTTAGATTTGGAGCAATCCAGCAAAGCTTGCAAATTTCTTGCTGGGCACCACCCTCTTGGTCAGGGCGAGTGGCCAGAAATGGAGGACATTTTCCATGGGGAAAACGAAGTCATTGGCCCAGGCTCTGGGTGTCAGATGACTGGTGGCATCTGGGGCTGTAAGGACTTGCAGGGTCCTAGTTGCTGGCAGCTTTCGTTCTGGAAGGATCCAGCACAGTTTGTAGATTCCTGGCTTGGCACTGCCCTGCCTGCCAGGCCAAGTGGCCACAAATGAAGGCCATTTCCCATGGGAAAAACGAAGTCCTTTCCCCAGGGTCTCAGGAATATGTTCAAGGTGGCGTTTGAGGCTCTAAGTACTTCCAGGGCCCTAGTTGCTGGCAGCTTTTCTTTTGGAAAAATCCAGCAACGATTGCATCATTCTAGCTAGGCTCCCACTTTCTGCCAGGGTGAGTGGCTGCCAAGGGAGGCCATTTGCCATGGGAAAAAGAAGTCCTTTCCCCAGGGTCTGGGTGTCAGATGAAAGGTGGCCTTTGGGGTTCTGAGGACTTGTAGGGTAGTACTTACTGGCTAGAGTAGAGGAAATGGATTCTATTTGAATATCTGTCCCACAGGTCCTGGTTGTCCTTGATGGGCTGCAGCTGTGAGCATTGAAGAGAACTGGGATAAAAGGGGGCGGCGTAGCCATTCAGGGAGAGCCTTGAAGGAGCCCTGAACTGGGAAAGAACAGCATGCAGAAGAAAGCGTCTGTGCTGTGAAGATCTGCAGCCATAAGAACACACCGAGGAGGTATGGACTTTAGCAATCTGAGAACAGCATGATGGGACTCTAGAGAAATAGAACAACAACAAGTGGTAGCTTTCGATTTGGAGCAATCCAGCAAAGCTTGCAAATTTCTTGCTGGGCACCACCCTCTTGGTCAGGGCGAGTGGCCAGAAATGGAGGCAATTTTCCATGGGGAAAACGAAGTCATTGGCCCAGGCTCTGGGTGTCAGATGACTGGTGGCATCTGGGGCTGTAAGGACTTGCAGGGTCCTAGTTGCTGGCAGCTTTCGTTCTGGAAGGATCCAACACAGTTTGTAGATTCCTGGCTTGGCACTGCCCTGCCTGCCAGGCCAAGTGGCCACAAATGAAGGCCATTTCCCATGGGAAAAACGAAGTCCTTTCCCCAGGGTCTCAGGAATATGTTCAAGGTGGCGTTTGAGGCTCTAAGTACTTCCAGGGCCCTAGTTGCTGCCAGCTTTTCTTTTGGAAAAATCCAGCAACGATTGCATCATTCTAGCTAGGCTCCCACTTTCTGCCAGGGTGAGTGGCTGCCAAGGGAGGCCATTTGCCATGGGAAAAAGAAGTCCTTTCCCCAGGGTCTGGGTGTCAGATGAAAGGTGGCCTTTGGGGTTCTGAGGACTTGTAGGGTAGTACTTACTGGCTAGAGTAGAGGAAATGGATTCTATTTGAATATCTGTCCCACAGGTCCTGGTTGTCCTTGATGGGCTGCAGCTGTGAGCATTGAAGAGAACTGGGATAAAAGGGGGCGGCTTAGCCATTCAGGGAGAGCCTTGAAGGAGCCCTGAACTGGGAAAGAACAGCATGCAGAAGAAAGCGTCTGTGCTGTGAAGATCTGCAGCCATAAGAACACACCGAGGAGGTATGGACTTTAGCAATCTGAGAACAGCATGATGGGACTCTAGAGAAATAGAACAACAACAAGTGGCAGCTTTAGATTTGGAGCAATCCAGCAAAGCTTGCAAATTTCTTGCTGGGCACCACCCTCTTGGTCAGGGCGAGTGGCCAGAAATGGAGGCCATTTTCCATGGGGAAAACGAAGTCATTGGCCCAGGCTCTGGGTGTCAGATGACTGGTGGCATCTGGGGCTGTAAGGACTTGCAGGGTCCTAGTTGCTGGCAGCTTTCGTTCTGGAAGGATCCAGCACAGTTTGTAGATTCCTGGCTTGGCACCGCCCTGCCTGCCAGGCCAAGTGGCCACAAATGAAGGCCATTTTCCATGGGAAAAACGAAGTCCTTTCCCCAGGGTCTCAGTAATATGTTCAAGGTGGCGTTTGAGGCTCTAAGTACTTCCAGGGCCCTAGTTGCTGCCAGCTTTTCTTTTGGAAAAATCCAGCAACGATTGCATCATTCTAGCTAGGCTCCCACTTTCTGCCAGGGTGAGTGGCTGCCAAGGGAGGCCATTTGCCATGGGAAAAAGAAGTCCTTTCCCCAGGGTCTGGGTGTCAGATGAAAGGTGGCCTTTGGGGTTCTGAGGACTTGTAGGGTAGTACTTACTGGCTAGAGTAGAGGAAATGGATTCTATTTGAATATCTGTCTAGAGGCTTTGCCCCACAGGTCCTGGTTGTCCTTGATGGGCTGCAGCTGTGAGCATTGAAGAGAACTGGGATAAAAGGGGGCGGCTTAGCCATTCAGGGAGAGCCTTGAAGGAGCCCTGAACTGGGAAAGAACAGCATGCAGAAGAAAGCGTCTGTGCTGTGAAGATCTGCAGCCATAAGAACACACCGAGGAGGTATGGACTTTAGCAATCTGAGAACAGCATGATGGGACTCTAGAGAAATAGAACAACAACAAGTGGTAGCTTTAGATTTGGAGCAATCCAGCAAAGCTTGCAAATTTCTTGCTGGGCACCACCCTCTTGGTCAGGGCGAGTGGCCAGAAATGGAGGCCATTTTCCATGGGGAAAACGAAGTCATTGGCCCAGGCTCTGGGTGTCAGATGACTGGTGGCATCTGGGGCTGTAAGGACTTGCAGGGTCCTAGTTGCTGGCAGCTTTCGTTCTGGAAGGATCCAGCAGAGTTTGTAGATTCCTGGCTTGGCACTGCCCTGCCTGCCAGGCAGAGTGGCCAGAAATGAAGGCCATTTTCCATGGGAAAAACGAAGTCCTTTCCCCAGGGTCTCAGGAATATGTTCAAGGTGGCGTTTGAGGCTCTAAGTACTTCCAGGGCCCTAGTTGCTGCCAGCTTTTCTTTTGGAAAAATCCAGCAACGATTGCATCATTCTAGCTAGGCTCCCACTTTCTGCCAGGGTGAGTGGCTGCCAAGGGAGGCCATTTGCCATGGGAAAAAGAAGTCCTTTCCCCAGGGTCTGGGTGTCAGATGAAAGGTGGCCTTTGGGGTTCTGAGGACTTGTAGGGTAGTACTTACTGGCTAGAGTAGAGGAAATGGATTCTATTTGAATATCTGTCCCACAGGTCCTGGTTGTCCTTGATGGGCTGCAGCTGTGAGCATTGAAGAGAACTGGGATAAAAGGGGGCGGCGTAGCCATTCAGGGAGAGCCTTGAAGGAGCCCTGAACTGGGAAAGAACAGCATGCAGAAGAAAGCGTCTGTGCTGTGAAGATCTGCAGCCATAAGAACACACCGAGGAGGTATGGACTTTAGCAATCTGAGAACAGCATGATGGGACTCTAGAGAAATAGAACAACAACAAGTGGTAGCTTTCGATTTGGAGCAATCCAGCAAAGCTTGCAAATTTCTTGCTGGGCACCACCCTCTTGGTCAGGGCGAGTGGCCAGAAATGGAGGCCATTTTCCATGGGGAAAACGAAGTCATTGGCCCAGGCTCTGGGTGTCAGATGACTGGTGGCATCTGGGGCTCTAAGGACTTGCAGGGTCCTAGTTGCTGGCAGCTTTCGTTCTGGAAGGATCCAGCACAGTTTGTAGATTCCTGGCTTGGCACTGCCCTGCCTGCCAGGCCAAGTGGCCACAAATGAAGGCCATTTTCCATGGGAAAAACGAAGTCCTTTCCCCAGGGTCTCAGGAATATGTTCAAGGTGGCGTTTGAGGCTCTAAGTACTTCCAGGGCCCTAGTTGCTGGCAGCTTTTCTTTTGGAAAAATCCAGCAACGATTGCATCATTCTAGCTAGGCTCCCACTTTCTGCCAGGGTGAGTGGCTGCCAAGGGAGGCCATTTGCCATGGGAAAAAGAAGTCCTTTCCCCAGGGTCTGGGTGTCAGATGAAAGGTGGCCTTTGGGGTTCTGAGGACTTGTAGGGTAGTACTTACTGGCTAGAGTAGAGGAAATGGATTCTATTTGAATATCTGTCCCACAGGTCCTGGTTGTCCTTGATGGGCTGCAGCTGTGAGCATTGAAGAGAACTGGGATAAAAGGGGGCGGCGTAGCCATTCAGGGAGAGCCTTGAAGGAGCCCTGAACTGGGAAAGAACAGCATGCAGAAGAAAGCGTCTGTGCTGTGAAGATCTGCAGCCATAAGAACACACCGAGGAGGTATGGACTTTAGCAATCTGAGAACAGCATGATGGGACTCTAGAGAAATAGAACAACAACAAGTGGTAGCTTTCGATTTGGAGCAATCCAGCAAAGCTTGCAAATTTCTTGCTGGGCACCACCCTCTTGGTCAGGGCGAGTGGCCAGAAATGGAGGCCATTTTCCATGGGGAAAACGAAGTCATTGGCCCAGGCTCTGGGTGTCAGATGACTGGTGGCATCTGGGGCTGTAAGGACTTGCAGGGTCCTAGTTGCTGGCAGCTTTCGTTCTGGAAGGATCCAGCACAGTTTGTAGATTCCTGGCTTGGCACTGCCCTGCCTGCCAGGCCAAGTGGCCACAAATGAAGGCCATTTCCCATGGGAAAAACGAAGTCCTTTCCCCAGGGTCTCAGGAATATGTTCAAGGTGGCGTTTGAGGCTCTAAGTACTTCCAGGGCCCTAGTTGCTGGCAGCTTTTCTTTTGGAAAAATCCAGCAACGATTGCATCATTCTAGCTAGGCTCCCACTTTCTGCCAGGGTGAGTGGCTGCCAAGGGAGGCCATTTGCCATGGGAAAAAGAAGTCCTTTCCCCAGGGTCTGGGTGTCAGATGAAAGGTGGCCTTTGGGGTTCTGAGGACTTGTAGGGTAGTACTTACTGGCTAGAGTAGAGGAAATGGATTCTATTTGAATATCTGTCCCACAGGTCCTGGTTGTCCTTGATGGGCTGCAGCTGTGAGCATTGAAGAGAACTGGGATAAAAGGGGGCGGCGTAGCCATTCAGGGAGAGCCTTGAAGGAGCCCTGAACTGGGAAAGAACAGCATGCAGAAGAAAGCGTCTGTGCTGTGAAGATCTGCAGCCATAAGAACACACCGAGGAGGTATGGACTTTAGCAATCTGAGAACAGCATGATGGGACTCTAGAGAAATAGAACAACAACAAGTGGTAGCTTTCGATTTGGAGCAATCCAGCAAAGCTTGCAAATTTCTTGCTGGGCACCACCCTCTTGGTCAGGGCGAGTGGCCAGAAATGGAGGCAATTTTCCATGGGGAAAACGAAGTCATTGGCCCAGGCTCTGGGTGTCAGATGACTGGTGGCATCTGGGGCTGTAAGGACTTGCAGGGTCCTAGTTGCTGGCAGCTTTCGTTCTGGAAGGATCCAGCACAGTTTTTAGATTCCTGGCTTGGCACTGCCCTGCCTGCCAGGCCAAGTGGCCACAAATGAAGGCCATTTCCCATGGGAAAAACGAAGTCCTTTCCCCAGGGTCTCAGGAATATGTTCAAGGTGGCGTTTGAGGCTCTAAGTACTTCCAGGGCCCTAGTTGCTGCCAGCTTTTCTTTTGGAAAAATCCAGCAACGATTGCATCATTCTAGCTAGGCTCCCACTTTCTGCCAGGGTGAGTGGCTGCCAAGGGAGGCCATTTGCCATGGGAAAAAGAAGTCCTTTCCCCAGGGTCTGGGTGTCAGATGAAAGGTGGCCTTTGGGGTTCTGAGGACTTGTAGGGTAGTACTTACTGGCTAGAGTAGAGGAAATGGATTCTATTTGAATATCTGTCCCACAGGTCCTGGTTGTCCTTGATGGGCTGCAGCTGTGAGCATTGAAGAGAACTGGGATAAAAGGGGGCGGCGTAGCCATTCAGGGAGAGCCTTGAAGGAGCCCTGAACTGGGAAAGAACAGCATGCAGAAGAAAGCGTCTGTGCTGTGAAGATCTGCAGCCATAAGAACACACCGAGGAGGTATGGACTTTAGCAATCTGAGAACAGCATGATGGGACTCTAGAGAAATAGAACAACAACAAGTGGTAGCTTTCGATTTGGAGCAATCCAGCAAAGCTTGCAAATTTCTTGCTGGGCACCACCCTCTTGGTCAGGGCGAGTGGCCAGAAATGGAGGCCATTTTCCATGGGGAAAACGAAGTCATTGGCCCAGGCTCTGGGTGTCAGATGACTGGTGGCATCTGGGGCTGTAAGGACTTGCAGGGTCCTAGTTGCTGGCAGCTTTCGTTCTGGAAGGATCCAGCACAGTTTGTAGATTCCTGGCTTGGCACTGCCCTGCCTGCCAGGCCAAGTGGCCACAAATGAAGGCCATTTCCCATGGGAAAAACGAAGTCCTTTCCCCAGGGTCTCAGGAATATGTTCAAGGTGGCGTTTGAGGCTCTAAGTACTTCCAGGGCCCTAGTTGCTGGCAGCTTTTCTTTTGGAAAAATCCAGCAACGATTGCATCATTCTAGCTAGGCTCCCACTTTCTGCCAGGGTGAGTGGCTGCCAAGGGAGGCCATTTGCCATGGGAAAAAGAAGTCCTTTCCCCAGGGTCTGGGTGTCAGATGAAAGGTGGCCTTTGGGGTTCTGAGGACTTGTAGGGTAGTACTTACTGGCTAGAGTAGAGGAAATGGATTCTATTTGAATATCTGTCCCACAGGTCCTGGTTGTCCTTGATGGGCTGCAGCTGTGAGCATTGAAGAGAACTGGGATAAAAGGGGGCGGCGTAGCCATTCAGGGAGAGCCTTGAAGGAGCCCTGAACTGGGAAAGAACAGCATGCAGAAGAAAGCGTCTGTGCTGTGAAGATCTGCAGCCATAAGAACACACCGAGGAGGTATGGACTTTAGCAATCTGAGAACAGCATGATGGGACTCTAGAGAAATAGAACAACAACAAGTGGTAGCTTTCGATTTGGAGCAATCCAGCAAAGCTTGCAAATTTCTTGCTGGGCACCACCCTCTTGGTCAGGGCGAGTGGCCAGAAATGGAGGCAATTTTCCATGGGGAAAACGAAGTCATTGGCCCAGGCTCTGGGTGTCAGATGACTGGTGGCATCTGGGGCTGTAAGGACTTGCAGGGTCCTAGTTGCTGGCAGCTTTCGTTCTGGAAGGATCCAGCACAGTTTGTAGATTCCTGGCTTGGCACTGCCCTGCCTGCCAGGCCAAGTGGCCACAAATGAAGGCCATTTCCCATGGGAAAAACGAAGTCCTTTCCCCAGGGTCTCAGGAATATGTTCAAGGTGGCGTTTGAGGCTCTAAGTACTTCCAGGGCCCTAGTTGCTGCCAGCTTTTCTTTTGGAAAAATCCAGCAACGATTGCATCATTCTAGCTAGGCTCCCACTTTCTGCCAGGGTGAGTGGCTGCCAAGGGAGGCCATTTGCCATGGGAAAAAGAAGTCCTTTCCCCAGGGTCTGGGTGTCAGATGAAAGGTGGCCTTTGGGGTTCTGAGGACTTGTAGGGTAGTACTTACTGGCTAGAGTAGAGGAAATGGATTCTATTTGAATATCTGTCCCACAGGTCCTGGTTGTCCTTGATGGGCTGCAGCTGTGAGCATTGAAGAGAACTGGGATAAAAGGGGGCGGCTTAGCCATTCAGGGAGAGCCTTGAAGGAGCCCTGAACTGGGAAAGAACAGCATGCAGAAGAAAGCGTCTGTGCTGTGAAGATCTGCAGCCATAAGAACACACCGAGGAGGTATGGACTTTAGCAATCTGAGAACAGCATGATGGGACTCTAGAGAAATAGAACAACAACAAGTGGCAGCTTTAGATTTGGAGCAATCCAGCAAAGCTTGCAAATTTCTTGCTGGGCACCACCCTCTTGGTCAGGGCGAGTGGCCAGAAATGGAGGCCATTTTCCATGGGGAAAACGAAGTTATTGGCCCAGGCTCTGGGTGTCAGATGACTGGTGGCATCTGGGGCTGTAAGGACTTGCAGGGTCCTAGTTGCTGGCAGCTTTCATTCTGGAAGGATCCAGCAGAGTTTGTAGATTCCTGGCTTGGCACTGCCCTGCCTGCCAGGCCAAGTGGCCACAAATGAAGGCCATTTTCCATGGGAAAAACGAAGTCCTTTCCCCAGGGTCTCAGGAATATGTTCAAGGTGGCGTTTGAGGCTCTAAGTACTTCCAGGGCCCTAGTTGCTGCCAGCTTTTCTTTTGGAAAAATCCAGCAACGATTGCATCATTCTAGCTAGGCTCCCACTTTCTGCCAGGGTGAGTGGCTGCCAAGGGAGGCCATTTGCCATGGGAAAAAGAAGTCCTTTCCCCAGGGTCTGGGTGTCAGATGAAAGGTGGCCTTTGGGGTTCTGAGGACTTGTAGGGTAGTACTTACTGGCTAGAGTAGAGGAAATGGATTCTATTTGAATATCTGTCCCACAGGTCCTGGTTGTCCTTGATGGGCTGCAGCTGTGAGCATTGAAGAGAACTGGGATAAAAGGGGGCGGCGTAGCCATTCAGGGAGAGCCTTGAAGGAGCCCTGAACTGGGAAAGAACAGCATGCAGAAGAAAGCGTCTGTGCTGTGAAGATCTGCAGCCATAAGAACACACCGAGGAGGTATGGACTTTAGCAATCTGAGAACAGCATGATGGGACTCTAGAGAAATAGAACAACAACAAGTGGCAGCTTTAGATTTGGAGCAATCCAGCAAAGCTTGCAAATTTCTTGCTGGGCACCACCCTCTTGGTCAGGGCGAGTGGCCAGAAATGGAGGCCATTTTCCATGGGGAAAACGAAGTCATTGGCCCAGGCTCTGGGTGTCAGATGACTGGTGGCATCTGGGGCTCTAAGGACTTGCAGGGTCCTAGTTGCTGGCAGCTTTCGTTCTGGAAGGATCCAGCACAGTTTGTAGATTCCTGGCTTGGCACTGCCCTGCCTGCCAGGCCAAGTGGCCACAAATGAAGGCCATTTTCCATGGGAAAAACGAAGTCCTTTCCCCAGGGTCTCAGGAATATGTTCAAGGTGGCGTTTGAGGCTCTAAGTACTTCCAGGGCCCTAGTTGCTGCCAGCTTTTCTTTTGGAAAAATCCAGCAACGATTGCATCATTCTAGCTAGGCTCCCACTTTCTGCCAGGGTGAGTGGCTGCCAAGGGAGGCCATTTGCCATGGGAAAAAGAAGTCCTTTCCCCAGGGTCTGGGTGTCAGATGAAAGGTGGCCTTTGGGGTTCTGAGGACTTGTAGGGTAGTACTTACTGGCTAGAGTAGAGGAAATGGATTCTATTTGAATATCTGTCCCACAGGTCCTGGTTGTCCTTGATGGGCTGCAGCTGTGAGCATTGAAGAGAACTGGGATAAAAGGGGGCGGCGTAGCCATTCAGGGAGAGCCTTGAAGGAGCCCTGAACTGGGAAAGAACAGCATGCAGAAGAAAGCGTCTGTGCTGTGAAGATCTGCAGCCATAAGAACACACCGAGGAGGTATGGACTTTAGCAATCTGAGAACAGCATGATGGGACTCTAGAGAAATAGAACAACAACAAGTGGTAGCTTTAGATTTGGAGCAATCCAGCAAAGCTTGCAAATTTCTTGCTGGGCACCACCCTCTTGGTCAGGGCGAGTGGCCAGAAATGGAGGACATTTTCCATGGGGAAAACGAAGTCATTGGCCCAGGCTCTGGGTGTCAGATGACTGGTGGCATCTGGGGCTGTAAGGACTTGCAGGGTCCTAGTTGCTGGCAGCTTTCGTTCTGGAAGGATCCAGCACAGTTTGTAGATTCCTGGCTTGGCACTGCCCTGCCTGCCAGGCCAAGTGGCCACAAATGAAGGCCATTTCCCATGGGAAAAACGAAGTCCTTTCCCCAGGGTCTCAGGAATATGTTCAAGGTGGCGTTTGAGGCTCTAAGTACTTCCAGGGCCCTAGTTGCTGGCAGCTTTTCTTTTGGAAAAATCCAGCAACGATTGCATCATTCTAGCTAGGCTCCCACTTTCTGCCAGGGTGAGTGGCTGCCAAGGGAGGCCATTTGCCATGGGAAAAAGAAGTCCTTTCCCCAGGGTCTGGGTGTCAGATGAAAGGTGGCCTTTGGGGTTCTGAGGACTTGTAGGGTAGTACTTACTGGCTAGAGTAGAGGAAATGGATTCTATTTGAATATCTGTCCCACAGGTCCTGGTTGTCCTTGATGGGCTGCAGCTGTGAGCATTGAAGAGAACTGGGATAAAAGGGGGCGGCGTAGCCATTCAGGGAGAGCCTTGAAGGAGCCCTGAACTGGGAAAGAACAGCATGCAGAAGAAAGCGTCTGTGCTGTGAAGATCTGCAGCCATAAGAACACACCGAGGAGGTATGGACTTTAGCAATCTGAGAACAGCATGATGGGACTCTAGAGAAATAGAACAACAACAAGTGGTAGCTTTCGATTTGGAGCAATCCAGCAAAGCTTGCAAATTTCTTGCTGGGCACCACCCTCTTGGTCAGGGCGAGTGGCCAGAAATGGAGGCAATTTTCCATGGGGAAAACGAAGTCATTGGCCCAGGCTCTGGGTGTCAGATGACTGGTGGCATCTGGGGCTGTAAGGACTTGCAGGGTCCTAGTTGCTGGCAGCTTTCGTTCTGGAAGGATCCAACACAGTTTGTAGATTCCTGGCTTGGCACTGCCCTGCCTGCCAGGCCAAGTGGCCACAAATGAAGGCCATTTCCCATGGGAAAAACGAAGTCCTTTCCCCAGGGTCTCAGGAATATGTTCAAGGTGGCGTTTGAGGCTCTAAGTACTTCCAGGGCCCTAGTTGCTGCCAGCTTTTCTTTTGGAAAAATCCAGCAACGATTGCATCATTCTAGCTAGGCTCCCACTTTCTGCCAGGGTGAGTGGCTGCCAAGGGAGGCCATTTGCCATGGGAAAAAGAAGTCCTTTCCCCAGGGTCTGGGTGTCAGATGAAAGGTGGCCTTTGGGGTTCTGAGGACTTGTAGGGTAGTACTTACTGGCTAGAGTAGAGGAAATGGATTCTATTTGAATATCTGTCCCACAGGTCCTGGTTGTCCTTGATGGGCTGCAGCTGTGAGCATTGAAGAGAACTGGGATAAAAGGGGGCGGCTTAGCCATTCAGGGAGAGCCTTGAAGGAGCCCTGAACTGGGAAAGAACAGCATGCAGAAGAAAGCGTCTGTGCTGTGAAGATCTGCAGCCATAAGAACACACCGAGGAGGTATGGACTTTAGCAATCTGAGAACAGCATGATGGGACTCTAGAGAAATAGAACAACAACAAGTGGCAGCTTTAGATTTGGAGCAATCCAGCAAAGCTTGCAAATTTCTTGCTGGGCACCACCCTCTTGGTCAGGGCGAGTGGCCAGAAATGGAGGCCATTTTCCATGGGGAAAACGAAGTCATTGGCCCAGGCTCTGGGTGTCAGATGACTGGTGGCATCTGGGGCTGTAAGGACTTGCAGGGTCCTAGTTGCTGGCAGCTTTCGTTCTGGAAGGATCCAGCACAGTTTGTAGATTCCTGGCTTGGCACCGCCCTGCCTGCCAGGCCAAGTGGCCACAAATGAAGGCCATTTTCCATGGGAAAAACGAAGTCCTTTCCCCAGGGTCTCAGTAATATGTTCAAGGTGGCGTTTGAGGCTCTAAGTACTTCCAGGGCCCTAGTTGCTGCCAGCTTTTCTTTTGGAAAAATCCAGCAACGATTGCATCATTCTAGCTAGGCTCCCACTTTCTGCCAGGGTGAGTGGCTGCCAAGGGAGGCCATTTGCCATGGGAAAAAGAAGTCCTTTCCCCAGGGTCTGGGTGTCAGATGAAAGGTGGCCTTTGGGGTTCTGAGGACTTGTAGGGTAGTACTTACTGGCTAGAGTAGAGGAAATGGATTCTATTTGAATATCTGTCTAGAGGCTTTGCCCCACAGGTCCTGGTTGTCCTTGATGGGCTGCAGCTGTGAGCATTGAAGAGAACTGGGATAAAAGGGGGCGGCTTAGCCATTCAGGGAGAGCCTTGAAGGAGCCCTGAACTGGGAAAGAACAGCATGCAGAAGAAAGCGTCTGTGCTGTGAAGATCTGCAGCCATAAGAACACACCGAGGAGGTATGGACTTTAGCAATCTGAGAACAGCATGATGGGACTCTAGAGAAATAGAACAACAACAAGTGGTAGCTTTAGATTTGGAGCAATCCAGCAAAGCTTGCAAATTTCTTGCTGGGCACCACCCTCTTGGTCAGGGCGAGTGGCCAGAAATGGAGGCCATTTTCCATGGGGAAAACGAAGTCATTGGCCCAGGCTCTGGGTGTCAGATGACTGGTGGCATCTGGGGCTGTAAGGACTTGCAGGGTCCTAGTTGCTGGCAGCTTTCGTTCTGGAAGGATCCAGCAGAGTTTGTAGATTCCTGGCTTGGCACTGCCCTGCCTGCCAGGCAGAGTGGCCAGAAATGAAGGCCATTTTCCATGGGAAAAACGAAGTCCTTTCCCCAGGGTCTCAGGAATATGTTCAAGGTGGCGTTTGAGGCTCTAAGTACTTCCAGGGCCCTAGTTGCTGCCAGCTTTTCTTTTGGAAAAATCCAGCAACGATTGCATCATTCTAGCTAGGCTCCCACTTTCTGCCAGGGTGAGTGGCTGCCAAGGGAGGCCATTTGCCATGGGAAAAAGAAGTCCTTTCCCCAGGGTCTGGGTGTCAGATGAAAGGTGGCCTTTGGGGTTCTGAGGACTTGTAGGGTAGTACTTACTGGCTAGAGTAGAGGAAATGGATTCTATTTGAATATCTGTCCCACAGGTCCTGGTTGTCCTTGATGGGCTGCAGCTGTGAGCATTGAAGAGAACTGGGATAAAAGGGGGCGGCGTAGCCATTCAGGGAGAGCCTTGAAGGAGCCCTGAACTGGGAAAGAACAGCATGCAGAAGAAAGCGTCTGTGCTGTGAAGATCTGCAGCCATAAGAACACACCGAGGAGGTATGGACTTTAGCAATCTGAGAACAGCATGATGGGACTCTAGAGAAATAGAACAACAACAAGTGGTAGCTTTCGATTTGGAGCAATCCAGCAAAGCTTGCAAATTTCTTGCTGGGCACCACCCTCTTGGTCAGGGCGAGTGGCCAGAAATGGAGGCCATTTTCCATGGGGAAAACGAAGTCATTGGCCCAGGCTCTGGGTGTCAGATGACTGGTGGCATCTGGGGCTCTAAGGACTTGCAGGGTCCTAGTTGCTGGCAGCTTTCGTTCTGGAAGGATCCAGCACAGTTTGTAGATTCCTGGCTTGGCACTGCCCTGCCTGCCAGGCCAAGTGGCCACAAATGAAGGCCATTTTCCATGGGAAAAACGAAGTCCTTTCCCCAGGGTCTCAGGAATATGTTCAAGGTGGCGTTTGAGGCTCTAAGTACTTCCAGGGCCCTAGTTGCTGGCAGCTTTTCTTTTGGAAAAATCCAGCAACGATTGCATCATTCTAGCTAGGCTCCCACTTTCTGCCAGGGTGAGTGGCTGCCAAGGGAGGCCATTTGCCATGGGAAAAAGAAGTCCTTTCCCCAGGGTCTGGGTGTCAGATGAAAGGTGGCCTTTGGGGTTCTGAGGACTTGTAGGGTAGTACTTACTGGCTAGAGTAGAGGAAATGGATTCTATTTGAATATCTGTCCCACAGGTCCTGGTTGTCCTTGATGGGCTGCAGCTGTGAGCATTGAAGAGAACTGGGATAAAAGGGGGCGGCGTAGCCATTCAGGGAGAGCCTTGAAGGAGCCCTGAACTGGGAAAGAACAGCATGCAGAAGAAAGCGTCTGTGCTGTGAAGATCTGCAGCCATAAGAACACACCGAGGAGGTATGGACTTTAGCAATCTGAGAACAGCATGATGGGACTCTAGAGAAATAGAACAACAACAAGTGGTAGCTTTCGATTTGGAGCAATCCAGCAAAGCTTGCAAATTTCTTGCTGGGCACCACCCTCTTGGTCAGGGCGAGTGGCCAGAAATGGAGGCCATTTTCCATGGGGAAAACGAAGTCATTGGCCCAGGCTCTGGGTGTCAGATGACTGGTGGCATCTGGGGCTGTAAGGACTTGCAGGGTCCTAGTTGCTGGCAGCTTTCGTTCTGGAAGGATCCAGCACAGTTTGTAGATTCCTGGCTTGGCACTGCCCTGCCTGCCAGGCCAAGTGGCCACAAATGAAGGCCATTTCCCATGGGAAAAACGAAGTCCTTTCCCCAGGGTCTCAGGAATATGTTCAAGGTGGCGTTTGAGGCTCTAAGTACTTCCAGGGCCCTAGTTGCTGGCAGCTTTTCTTTTGGAAAAATCCAGCAACGATTGCATCATTCTAGCTAGGCTCCCACTTTCTGCCAGGGTGAGTGGCTGCCAAGGGAGGCCATTTGCCATGGGAAAAAGAAGTCCTTTCCCCAGGGTCTGGGTGTCAGATGAAAGGTGGCCTTTGGGGTTCTGAGGACTTGTAGGGTAGTACTTACTGGCTAGAGTAGAGGAAATGGATTCTATTTGAATATCTGTCCCACAGGTCCTGGTTGTCCTTGATGGGCTGCAGCTGTGAGCATTGAAGAGAACTGGGATAAAAGGGGGCGGCGTAGCCATTCAGGGAGAGCCTTGAAGGAGCCCTGAACTGGGAAAGAACAGCATGCAGAAGAAAGCGTCTGTGCTGTGAAGATCTGCAGCCATAAGAACACACCGAGGAGGTATGGACTTTAGCAATCTGAGAACAGCATGATGGGACTCTAGAGAAATAGAACAACAACAAGTGGTAGCTTTCGATTTGGAGCAATCCAGCAAAGCTTGCAAATTTCTTGCTGGGCACCACCCTCTTGGTCAGGGCGAGTGGCCAGAAATGGAGGCAATTTTCCATGGGGAAAACGAAGTCATTGGCCCAGGCTCTGGGTGTCAGATGACTGGTGGCATCTGGGGCTGTAAGGACTTGCAGGGTCCTAGTTGCTGGCAGCTTTCGTTCTGGAAGGATCCAGCACAGTTTTTAGATTCCTGGCTTGGCACTGCCCTGCCTGCCAGGCCAAGTGGCCACAAATGAAGGCCATTTCCCATGGGAAAAACGAAGTCCTTTCCCCAGGGTCTCAGGAATATGTTCAAGGTGGCGTTTGAGGCTCTAAGTACTTCCAGGGCCCTAGTTGCTGCCAGCTTTTCTTTTGGAAAAATCCAGCAACGATTGCATCATTCTAGCTAGGCTCCCACTTTCTGCCAGGGTGAGTGGCTGCCAAGGGAGGCCATTTGCCATGGGAAAAAGAAGTCCTTTCCCCAGGGTCTGGGTGTCAGATGAAAGGTGGCCTTTGGGGTTCTGAGGACTTGTAGGGTAGTACTTACTGGCTAGAGTAGAGGAAATGGATTCTATTTGAATATCTGTCCCACAGGTCCTGGTTGTCCTTGATGGGCTGCAGCTGTGAGCATTGAAGAGAACTGGGATAAAAGGGGGCGGCGTAGCCATTCAGGGAGAGCCTTGAAGGAGCCCTGAACTGGGAAAGAACAGCATGCAGAAGAAAGCGTCTGTGCTGTGAAGATCTGCAGCCATAAGAACACACCGAGGAGGTATGGACTTTAGCAATCTGAGAACAGCATGATGGGACTCTAGAGAAATAGAACAACAACAAGTGGTAGCTTTCGATTTGGAGCAATCCAGCAAAGCTTGCAAATTTCTTGCTGGGCACCACCCTCTTGGTCAGGGCGAGTGGCCAGAAATGGAGGCCATTTTCCATGGGGAAAACGAAGTCATTGGCCCAGGCTCTGGGTGTCAGATGACTGGTGGCATCTGGGGCTGTAAGGACTTGCAGGGTCCTAGTTGCTGGCAGCTTTCGTTCTGGAAGGATCCAGCACAGTTTGTAGATTCCTGGCTTGGCACTGCCCTGCCTGCCAGGCCAAGTGGCCACAAATGAAGGCCATTTTCCATGGGAAAAACGAAGTCCTTTCCCCAGGGTCTCAGGAATATGTTCAAGGTGGCGTTTGAGGCTCTAAGTACTTCCAGGGCCCTAGTTGCTGGCAGCTTTTCTTTTGGAAAAATCCAGCAACGATTGCATCATTCTAGCTAGGCTCCCACTTTCTGCCAGGGTGAGTGGCTGCCAAGGGAGGCCATTTGCCATGGGAAAAAGAAGTCCTTTCCCCAGGGTCTGGGTGTCAGATGAAAGGTGGCCTTTGGGGTTCTGAGGACTTGTAGGGTAGTACTTACTGGCTAGAGTAGAGGAAATGGATTCTATTTGAATATCTGTCTAGAGGCTTTGCCCCACAGGTCCTGGTTGTCCTTGATGGGCTGCAGCTGTGAGCATTGAAGAGAACTGGGATAAAAGGGGGCGGCTTAGCCATTCAGGGAGAGCCTTGAAGGAGCCCTGAACTGGGAAAGAACAGCATGCAGAAGAAAGCGTCTGTGCTGTGAAGATCTGCAGCCATAAGAACACACCGAGGAGGTATGGACTTTAGCAATCTGAGAACAGCATGATGGGACTCTAGAGAAATAGAAGAACAACAAGTGACAGCTTTCGATTTGGAGCAATCCAGCAAAGCTTGCAAATTTCTTGCTGGGCACCACCCTCTTGGTCAGGGCGAGTGGCCAGAAATGGAGGCCATTTTCCATGGGGAAAACGAAGTCATTGGCCCAGGCTCTGGGTGTCAGATGACTGGTGGCATCTGGGGCTGTAAGGACTTGCAGGGTCCTAGTTGCTGGCAGCTTTCGTTCTGGAAGGATCCAGCACAGTTTGTAGATTCCTGGCTTGGCACTGCCCTGCCTGCCAGGCCAAGTGGCCACAAATGAAGGCCATTTTCCATGGGAAAAACGAAGTCCTTTCCCCAGGGTCTCAGTAATATGTTCAAGGTGGCGTTTGAGGCTCTAAGTACTTCCAGGGCCCTAGTTGCTGGCAGCTTTTCTTTTGGAAAAATCCAGCAACGATTGCATCATTCTAGCTAGGCTCCCACTTTCTGCCAGGGTGAGTGGCTGCCAAGGGAGGCCATTTGCCATGGGAAAAAGAAGTCCTTTCCCCAGGGTCTGGGTGTCAGATGAAAGGTGGCCTTTGGGGTTCTGAGGACTTGTAGGGTACTACTTACTGGCTAGAGTAGAGGAAATGGATTCTATTTGAATATCTGTCCCACAGGTCCTGGTTGTCCTTGATGGGCTGCAGCTGTGAGCATTGAAGAGAACTGGGATAAAAGGGGGCGGCTTAGCCATTCAGGGAGAGCCTTGAAGGAGCCCTGAACTGGGAAAGAACAGCATGCAGAAGAAAGCGTCTGTGCTGTGAAGATCTGCAGCCATAAGAACACACCGAGGAGGTATGGACTTTAGCAATCTGAGAACAGCATGATGGGACTCTAGAGAAATAGAACAACAACAAGTGGCAGCTTTAGATTTGGAGCAATCCAGCAAAGCTTGCAAATTTCTTGCTGGGCACCACCCTCTTGGTCAGGGCGAGTGGCCAGAAATGGAGGCCATTTTCCATGGGGAAAACGAAGTCATTGGCCCAGGCTCTGGGTGTCAGATGACTGGTGGCATCTGGGGCTCTAAGGACTTGCAGGGTCCTAGTTGCTGGCAGCTTTCGTTCTGGAAGGATCCAGCAGAGTTTGTAGATTCCTGGCTTGGCACTGCCCTGCCTGCCAGGCAGAGTGGCCAGAAATGAAGGCCATTTTCCATGGGAAAAACGAAGTCCTTTCCCCAGGGTCTCAGGAATATGTTCAAGGTGGCGTTTGAGGCTCTAAGTACTTCCAGGGCCCTAGTTGCTGGCAGCTTTTCTTTTGGAAAAATCCAGCAACGATTGCATCATTCTAGCTAGGCTCCCACTTTCTGCCAGGGTGAGTGGCTGCCAAGGGAGGCCATTTGCCATGGGAAAAAGAAGTCCTTTCCCCAGGGTCTGGGTGTCAGATGAAAGGTGGCCTTTGGGGTTCTGAGGACTTGTAGGGTAGTACTTACTGGCTAGAGTAGAGGAAATGGATTCTATTTGAATATCTGTCCCACAGGTCCTGGTTGTCCTTGATGGGCTGCAGCTGTGAGCATTGAAGAGAACTGGGATAAAAGGGGGCGGCGTAGCCATTCAGGGAGAGCCTTGAAGGAGCCCTGAACTGGGAAAGAACAGCATGCAGAAGAAAGCGTCTGTGCTGTGAAGATCTGCAGCCATAAGAACACACCGAGGAGGTATGGACTTTAGCAATCTGAGAACAGCATGATGGGACTCTAGAGAAATAGAACAACAACAAGTGGCAGCTTTCGATTTGGAGCAATCCAGCAAAGCTTGCAAATTTCTTGCTGGGCACCACCCTCTTGGTCAGGGCGAGTGGCCAGAAATGGAGGCCATTTTCCATGGGGAAAACGAAGTCATTGGCCCAGGCTCTGGGTGTCAGATGACTGGTGGCATCTGGGGCTCTAAGGACTTGCAGGGTCCTAGTTGCTGGCAGCTTTCGTTCTGGAAGGATCCAGCAGAGTTTGTAGATTCCTGGCTTGGCACTGCCCTGCCTGCCAGGCCAAGTGGCCAGAAATGAAGGCCATTTTCCATGGGAAAAACGAAGTCCTTTCCCCAGGGTCTCAGGAATATGTTCAAGGTGGCGTTTGAGGCTCTAAGTACTTCCAGGGCCCTAGTTGCTGGCAGCTTTTCTTTTGGAAAAATCCAGCAACGATTGCATCATTCTAGCTAGGCTCCCACTTTCTGCCAGGGTGAGTGGCTGCCAAGGGAGGCCATTTGCCATGGGA
The DNA here is from genome assembly GCF_051311805.1 of Agelaius phoeniceus. Classification (NCBI taxonomy): domain Eukaryota; kingdom Metazoa; phylum Chordata; class Aves; order Passeriformes; family Icteridae; genus Agelaius; species Agelaius phoeniceus. Next base: position 98,455 of record NW_027509922.1, read on the forward strand.
AAAAGAAGTCCTTTCCCCAGGGTCTGGGTGTCAGATGAAAGGTGGCCTTTGGGGTTCTGAGGACTTGTAGGGTAGTACTTACTGGCTAGAGTAGAGGAAATGGATTCTATTTGAATATCTGTCCCACAGGTCCTGGTTGTCCTTGATGGGCTGCAGCTGTGAGCATTGAAGAGAACTGGGATAAAAGGGGGCGGCGTAGCCATTCAGGGAGAGCCTTGAAGGAGCCCTGAACTGGGAAAGAACAGCATGCAGAAGAAAGCGTCTGTGCTGTGAAGATCTGCAGCCATAAGAACACACCGAGGAGGTATGGACTTTAGCAATCTGAGAACAGCATGATGGGACTCTAGAGAAATAGAACAACAACAAGTGGCAGCTTTCGATTTGGAGCAATCCAGCAAAGCTTGCAAATTTCTTGCTGGGCACCACCCTCTTGGTCAGGGCGAGTGGCCAGAAATGGAGGCCATTTTCCATGGGGAAAACGAAGTCATTGGCCCAGGCTCTGGGTGTCAGATGACTGGTGGCATCTGGGGCTGTAAGGACTTGCAGGGTCCTAGTTGCTGGCAGCTTTCGTTCTGGAAGGATCCAGCACAGTTTGTAGATTCCTGGCTTGGCACTGCCCTGCCTGCCAGGCCAAGTGGCCACAAATGAAGGCCATTTTCCATGGGAAAAACGAAGTCCTTTCCCCAGGGTCTCAGGAATATGTTCAAGGTGGCGTTTGAGGCTCTAAGTACTTCCAGGGCCCTAGTTGCTGGCAGCTTTTCTTTTGGAAAAATCCAGCAACGATTGCATCATTCTAGCTAGGCTCCCACTTTCTGCCAGGGTGAGTGGCTGCCAAGGGAGGCCATTTGCCATGGGAAAAAGAAGTCCTTTCCCCAGGGTCTGGGTGTCAGATGAAAGGTGGCCTTTGGGGTTCTGAGGACTTGTAGGGTAGTACTTACTGGCTAGAGTAGAGGAAATGGATTCTATTTGAATATCTGTCTAGAGGCTTTGCCCCACAGGTCCTGGTTGTCCTTGATGGGCTGCAGCTGTGAGCATTGAAGAGAACTGGGATAAAAGGGGGCGGCTTAGCCATTCAGGGAGAGCCTTGAAGGAGCCCTGAACTGGGAAAGAACAGCATGCAGAAGAAAGCGTCTGTGCTGTGAAGATCTGCAGCCATAAGAACACACCGAGGAGGTATGGACTTTAGCAATCTGAGAACAGCATGATGGGACTCTAGAGAAATAGAACAACAACAAGTGGTAGCTTTAGATTTGGAGCAATCCAGCAAAGCTTGCAAATTTCTTGCTGGGCACCACCCTCTTGGTCAGGGCGAGTGGCCAGAAATGGAGGCCATTTTCCATGGGGAAAACGAAGTCATTGGCCCAGGCTCTGGGTGTCAGATGACTGGTGGCATCTGGGGCTGTAAGGACTTGCAGGGTCCTAGTTGCTGGCAGCTTTCGTTCTGGAAGGATCCAACACAGTTTGTAGATTCCTGGCTTGGCACTGCCCTGCCTGCCAGGCCAAGTGGCCACAAATGAAGGCCATTTTCCATGGGAAAAAGAAGTCCTTTCCCCAGGGTCTCAGTAATATGTTCAAGGTGGCGTTTGAGGCTCTAAGTACTTCCAGGGCCCTAGTTGCTGGCAGCTTTTCTTTTGGAAAAATCCAGCAACGATTGCATCATTCTAGCTAGGCTCCCACTTTCTGCCAGGGTGAGTGGCTGCCAAGGGAGGCCATTTGCCATGGGAAAAAGAAGTCCTTTCCCCAGGGTCTGGGTGTCAGATGAAAGGTGGCCTTTGGGGTTCTGAGGACTTGTAGGGTAGTACTTACTGGCTAGAGTAGAGGAAATGGATTCTATTTGAATATCTGTCCCACAGGTCCTGGTTGTCCTTGATGGGCTGCAGCTGTGAGCATTGAAGAGAACTGGGATAAAAGGGGGCGGCGTAGCCATTCAGGGAGAGCCTTGAAGGAGCCCTGAACTGGGAAAGAACAGCATGCAGAAGAAAGCGTCTGTGCTGTGAAGATCTGCAGCCATAAGAACACACCGAGGAGGTATGGACTTTAGCAATCTGAGAACAGCATGATGGGACTCTAGAGAAATAGAACAACAACAAGTGGCAGCTTTAGATTTGGAGCAATCCAGCAAAGCTTGCAAATTTCTTGCTGGGCACCACCCTCTTGGTCAGGGCGAGTGGCCAGAAATGGAGGCCATTTTCCATGGGGAAAACGAAGTCATTGGCCCAGGCTCTGGGTGTCAGATGACTGGTGGCATCTGGGGCTGTAAGGACTTGCAGGGTCCTAGTTGCTGGCAGCTTTCGTTCTGGAAGGATCCAGCAGAGTTTGTAGATTCCTGGCTTGGCACTGCCCTGCCTGCCAGGCCAAGTGGCCACAAATGAAGGCCATTTTCCATGGGAAAAACGAAGTCCTTTCCCCAGGGTCTCAGGAATATGTTCAAGGTGGCGTTTGAGGCTCTAAGTACTTCCAGGGCCCTAGTTGCTGCCAGCTTTTCTTTTGGAAAAATCCAGCAACGATTGCATCATTCTAGCTAGGCTCCCACTTTCTGCCAGGGTGAGTGGCTGCCAAGGGAGGCCATTTGCCATGGGAAAAAGAAGTCCTTTCCCCAGGGTCTGGGTGTCAGATGAAAGGTGGCCTTTGGGGTTCTGAGGACTTGTAGGGTAGTACTTACTGGCTAGAGTAGAGGAAATGGATTCTATTTGAATATCTGTCTAGAGGCTTTGCCCCACAGGTCCTGGTTGTCCTTGATGGGCTGCAGCTGTGAGCATTGAAGAGAACTGGGATAAAAGGGGGCGGCTTAGCCATTCAGGGAGAGCCTTGAAGGAGCCCTGAACTGGGAAAGAACAGCATGCAGAAGAAAGCGTCTGTGCTGTGAAGATCTGCAGCCATAAGAACACACCGAGGAGGTATGGACTTTAGCAATCTGAGAACAGCATGATGGGACTCTAGAGAAATAGAACAACAACAAGTGGCAGCTTTCGATTTGGAGCAATCCAGCAAAGCTTGCAAATTTCTTGCTGGGCACCACCCTCTTGGTCAGGGCGAGTGGCCAGAAATGGAGGCCATTTTCCATGGGGAAAACGAAGTCATTGGCCCAGGCTCTGGGTGTCAGATGACTGGTGGCATCTGGGGCTGTAAGGACTTGCAGGGTCCTAGTTGCTGGCAGCTTTCGTTCTGGAAGGATCCAGCACAGTTTGTAGATTCCTGGCTTGGCACTGCCCTGCCTGCCAGGCCAAGTGGCCACAAATGAAGGCCATTTTCCATGGGAAAAACGAAGTCCTTTCCCCAGGGTCTCAGGAATATGTTCAAGGTGGCGTTTGAGGCTCTAAGTACTTCCAGGGCCCTAGTTGCTGGCAGCTTTTCTTTTGGAAAAATCCAGCAACGATTGCATCATTCTAGCTAGGCTCCCACTTTCTGCCAGGGTGAGTGGCTGCCAAGGGAGGCCATTTGCCATGGGAAAAAGAAGTCCTTTCCCCAGGGTCTGGGTGTCAGATGAAAGGTGGCCTTTGGGGTTCTGAGGACTTGTAGGGTACTACTTACTGGCTAGAGTAGAGGAAATGGATTCTATTTGAATATCTGTCTAGAGGCTTTGCCCCACAGGTCCTGGTTGTCCTTGATGGGCTGCAGCTGTGAGCATTGAAGAGAACTGGGATAAAAGGGGGCGGCTTAGCCATTCAGGGAGAGCCTTGAAGGAGCCCTGAACTGGGAAAGAACAGCATGCAGAAGAAAGCGTCTGTGCTGTGAAGATCTGCAGCCATAAGAACACACCGAGGAGGTATGGACTTTAGCAATCTGAGAACAGCATGATGGGACTCTAGAGAAATAGAACAACAACAAGTGGCAGCTTTAGATTTGGAGCAATCCAGCAAAGCTTGCAAATTTCTTGCTGGGCACCACCCTCTTGGTCAGGGCGAGTGGCCAGAAATGGAGGCAATTTTCCATGGGGAAAACAAAGTCATTGGCCCAGGCTCTGGGTGTCAGATGACTGGTGGCATCTGGGGCTCTAAGGACTTGCAGGGTCCTAGTTGCTGGCAGCTTTCGTTCTGGAAGGATCCAGCAGAGTTTGTAGATTCCTGGCTTGGCACTGCCCTGCCTGCCAGGCCAAGTGGCCACAAATGAAGGCCATTTTCCATGGGAAAAAGAAGTCCTTTCCCCAGGGTCTCAGTAATATGTTCAAGGTGGCGTTTGAGGCTCTAAGTACTTCCAGGGCCCTAGTTGCTGGCAGCTTTTCTTTTGGAAAAATCCAGCAACGATTGCATCATTCTAGCTAGGCTCCCACTTTCTGCCAGGGTGAGTGGCTGCCAAGGGAGGCCATTTGCCATGGGAAAAAGAAGTCCTTTCCCCAGGGTCTGGGTGTCAGATGAAAGGTGGCCTTTGGGGTTCTGAGGACTTGTAGGGTAGTACTTACTGGCTAGAGTAGAGGAAATGGATTCTATTTGAATATCTGTCCCACAGGTCCTGGTTGTCCTTGATGGGCTGCAGCTGTGAGCATTGAAGAGAACTGGGATAAAAGGGGGCGGCGTAGCCATTCAGGGAGAGCCTTGAAGGAGCCCTGAACTGGGAAAGAACAGCATGCAGAAGAAAGCGTCTGTGCTGTGAAGATCTGCAGCCATAAGAACACACCGAGGAGGTATGGACTTTAGCAATCTGAGAACAGCATGATGGGACTCTAGAGAAATAGAACAACAACAAGTGGTAGCTTTCGATTTGGAGCAATCCAGCAAAGCTTGCAAATTTCTTGCTGGGCACCACCCTCTTGGTCAGGGCGAGTGGCCAGAAATGGAGGCCATTTTCCATGGGGAAAACGAAGTCATTGGCCCAGGCTCTGGGTGTCAGATGACTGGTGGCATCTGGGGCTCTAAGGACTTGCAGGGTCCTAGTTGCTGGCAGCTTTCGTTCTGGAAGGATCCAGCACAGTTTGTAGATTCCTGGCTTGGCACTGCCCTGCCTGCCAGGCCAAGTGGCCACAAATGAAGGCCATTTCCCATGGGAAAAACGAAGTCCTTTCCCCAGGGTCTCAGGAATATGTTCAAGGTGGCGTTTGAGGCTCTAAGTACTTCCAGGGCCCTAGTTGCTGGCAGCTTTTCTTTTGGAAAAATCCAGCAACGATTGCATCATTCTAGCTAGGCTCCCACTTTCTGCCAGGGTGAGTGGCTGCCAAGGGAGGCCATTTGCCATGGGAAAAAGAAGTCCTTTCCCCAGGGTCTGGGTGTCAGATGAAAGGTGGCCTTTGGGGTTCTGAGGACTTGTAGGGTACTACTTACTGGCTAGAGTAGAGGAAATGGATTCTATTTGAATATCTGTCTAGAGGCTTTGCCCCACAGGTCCTGGTTGTCCTTGATGGGCTGCAGCTGTGAGCATTGAAGAGAACTGGGATAAAAGGGGGCGGCTTAGCCATTCAGGGAGAGCCTTGAAGGAGCCCTGAACTGGGAAAGAACAGCATGCAGAAGAAAGCGTCTGTGCTGTGAAGATCTGCAGCCATAAGAACACACCGAGGAGGTATGGACTTTAGCAATCTGAGAACAGCATGATGGGACTCTAGAGAAATAGAACAACAACAAGTGGCAGCTTTCGATTTGGAGCAATCCAGCAAAGCTTGCAAATTTCTTGCTGGGCACCACCCTCTTGGTCAGGGCGAGTGGCCAGAAATGGAGGCCATTTTCCATGGGGAAAACGAAGTCATTGGCCCAGGCTCTGGGTGTCAGATGACTGGTGGCATCTGGGGCTCTAAGGACTTGCAGGGTCCTAGTTGCTGGCAGCTTTCGTTCTGGAAGGATCCAGCAGAGTTTGTAGATTCCTGGCTTGGCACTGCCCTGCCTGCCAGGCCAAGTGGCCACAAATGAAGGCCATTTTCCATGGGAAAAACGAAGTCCTTTCCCCAGGGTCTCAGGAATATGTTCAAGGTGGCGTTTGAGGCTCTAAGTACTTCCAGGGCCCTAGTTGCTGCCAGCTTTTCTTTTGGAAAAATCCAGCAACGATTGCATCATTCTAGCTAGGCTCCCACTTTCTGCCAGGGTGAGTGGCTGCCAAGGGAGGCCATTTGCCATGGGAAAAAGAAGTCCTTTCCCCAGGGTCTGGGTGTCAGATGAAAGGTGGCCTTTGGGGTTCTGAGGACTTGTAGGGTACTACTTACTGGCTAGAGTAGAGGAAATGGATTCTATTTGAATATCTGTCCCACAGGTCCTGGTTGTCCTTGATGGGCTGCAGCTGTGAGCATTGAAGAGAACTGGGATAAAAGGGGGCGGCTTAGCCATTCAGGGAGAGCCTTGAAGGAGCCCTGAACTGGGAAAGAACAGCATGCAGAAGAAAGCGTCTGTGCTGTGAAGATCTGCAGCCATAAGAACACACCGAGGAGGTATGGACTTTAGCAATCTGAGAACAGCATGATGGGACTCTAGAGAAATAGAACAACAACAAGTGGTAGCTTTAGATTTGGAGCAATCCAGCAAAGCTTGCAAATTTCTTGCTGGGCACCACCCTCTTGGTCAGGGCGAGTGGCCAGAAATGGAGGCCATTTTCCATGGGGAAAACGAAGTCATTGGCCCAGGCTCTGGGTGTCAGATGACTGGTGGCATCTGGGGCTCTAAGGACTTGCAGGGTCCTAGTTGCTGGCAGCTTTCGTTCTGGAAGGATCCAGCAGAGTTTGTAGATTCCTGGCTTGGCACTGCCCTGCCTGCCAGGCAGAGTGGCCAGAAATGAAGGCCATTTTCCATGGGAAAAACGAAGTCCTTTCCCCAGGGTCTCAGGAATATGTTCAAGGTGGCGTTTGAGGCTCTAAGTACTTCCAGGGCCCTAGTTGCTGGCAGCTTTTCTTTTGGAAAAATCCAGCAACGATTGCATCATTCTAGCTAGGCTCCCACTTTCTGCCAGGGTGAGTGGCTGCCAAGGGAGGCCATTTGCCATGGGAAAAAGAAGTCCTTTCCCCAGGGTCTGGGTGTCAGATGAAAGGTGGCCTTTGGGGTTCTGAGGACTTGTAGGGTAGTACTTACTGGCTAGAGTAGAGGAAATGGATTCTATTTGAATATCTGTCCCACAGGTCCTGGTTGTCCTTGATGGGCTGCAGCTGTGAGCATTGAAGAGAACTGGGATAAAAGGGGGCGGCTTAGCCATTCAGGGAGAGCCTTGAAGGAGCCCTGAACTGGGAAAGAACAGCATGCAGAAGAAAGCGTCTGTGCTGTGAAGATCTGCAGCCATAAGAACACACCGAGGAGGTATGGACTTTAGCAATCTGAGAACAGCATGATGGGACTCTAGAGAAATAGAACAACAACAAGTGGCAGCTTTAGATTTGGAGCAATCCAGCAAAGCTTGCAAATTTCTTGCTGGGCACCACCCTCTTGGTCAGGGCGAGTGGCCAGAAATGGAGGCCATTTTCCATGGGGAAAACGAAGTCATTGGCCCAGGCTCTGGGTGTCAGATGACTGGTGGCATCTGGGGCTGTAAGGACTTGCAGGGTCCTAGTTGCTGGCAGCTTTCGTTCTGGAAGGATCCAGCAGAGTTTGTAGATTCCTGGCTTGGCACTGCCCTGCCTGCCAGGCAGAGTGGCCAGAAATGAAGGCCATTTTCCATGGGAAAAACGAAGTCCTTTCCCCAGGGTCTCAGGAATATGTTCAAGGTGGCGTTTGAGGCTCTAAGTACTTCCAGGGCCCTAGTTGCTGCCAGCTTTTCTTTTGGAAAAATCCAGCAACGATTGCATCATTCTAGCTAGGCTCCCACTTTCTGCCAGGGTGAGTGGCTGCCAAGGGAGGCCATTTGCCATGGGAAAAAGAAGTCCTTTCCCCAGGGTCTGGGTGTCAGATGAAAGGTGGCCTTTGGGGTTCTGAGGACTTGTAGGGTAGTACTTACTGGCTAGAGTAGAGGAAATGGATTCTATTTGAATATCTGTCTAGAGGCTTTGCCCCACAGGTCCTGGTTGTCCTTGATGGGCTGCAGCTGTGAGCATTGAAGAGAACTGGGATAAAAGGGGGCGGCGTAGCCATTCAGGGAGAGCCTTGAAGGAGCCCTGAACTGGGAAAGAACAGCATGCAGAAGAAAGCGTCTGTGCTGTGAAGATCTGCAGCCATAAGAACACACCGAGGAGGTATGGACTTTAGCAATCTGAGAACAGCATGATGGGACTCTAGAGAAATAGAACAACAACAAGTGGCAGCTTTCGATTTGGAGCAATCCAGCAAAGCTTGCAAATTTCTTGCTGGGCACCACCCTCTTGGTCAGGGCGAGTGGCCAGAAATGGAGGCCATTTTCCATGGGGAAAACGAAGTCATTGGCCCAGGCTCTGGGTGTCAGATGACAGGTGGCATCTGGGGCTCTAAGGACTTGCAGGGTCCTAGTTGCTGGCAGCTTTCGTTCTGGAAGGATCCAGCACAGTTTGTAGATTCCTGGCTTGGCACTGCCCTGCCTGCCAGGCCAAGTGGCCACAAATGAAGGCCATTTCCCATGGGAAAAACGAAGTCCTTTCCCCAGGGTCTCAGGAATATGTTCAAGGTGGCGTTTGAGGCTCTAAGTACTTCCAGGGCCCTAGTTGCTGCCAGCTTTTCTTTTGGAAAAATCCAGCAACGATTGCATCATTCTAGCTAGGCTCCCACTTTCTGCCAGGGTGAGTGGCTGCCAAGGGAGGCCATTTGCCATGGGAAAAAGAAGTCCTTTCCCCAGGGTCTGGGTGTCAGATGAAAGGTGGCCTTTGGGGTTCTGAGGACTTGTAGGGTACTACTTACTGGCTAGAGTAGAGGAAATGGATTCTATTTGAATATCTGTCCCACAGGTCCTGGTTGTCCTTGATGGGCTGCAGCTGTGAGCATTGAAGAGAACTGGGATAAAAGGGGGCGGCTTAGCCATTCAGGGAGAGCCTTGAAGGAGCCCTGAACTGGGAAAGAACAGCATGCAGAAGAAAGCGTCTGTGCTGTGAAGATCTGCAGCCATAAGAACACACCGAGGAGGTATGGACTTTAGCAATCTGAGAACAGCATGATGGGACTCTAGAGAAATAGAACAACAACAAGTGGCAGCTTTAGATTTGGAGCAATCCAGCAAAGCTTGCAAATTTCTTGCTGGGCACCACCCTCTTGGTCAGGGCGAGTGGCCAGAAATGGAGGCAATTTTCCATGGGGAAAACAAAGTCATTGGCCCAGGCTCTGGGTGTCAGATGACTGGTGGCATCTGGGGCTCTAAGGACTTGCAGGGTCCTAGTTGCTGGCAGCTTTCGTTCTGGAAGGATCCAGCAGAGTTTGTAGATTCCTGGCTTGGCACTGCCCTGCCTGCCAGGCCAAGTGGCCACAAATGAAGGCCATTTTCCATGGGAAAAAGAAGTCCTTTCCCCAGGGTCTCAGTAATATGTTCAAGGTGGCGTTTGAGGCTCTAAGTACTTCCAGGGCCCTAGTTGCTGGCAGCTTTTCTTTTGGAAAAATCCAGCAACGATTGCATCATTCTAGCTAGGCTCCCACTTTCTGCCAGGGTGAGTGGCTGCCAAGGGAGGCCATTTGCCATGGGAAAAAGAAGTCCTTTCCCCAGGGTCTGGGTGTCAGATGAAAGGTGGCCTTTGGGGTTCTGAGGACTTGTAGGGTAGTACTTACTGGCTAGAGTAGAGGAAATGGATTCTATTTGAATATCTGTCTAGAGGCTTTGCCCCACAGGTCCTGGTTGTCCTTGATGGGCTGCAGCTGTGAGCATTGAAGAGAACTGGGATAAAAGGGGGCGGCGTAGCCATTCAGGGAGAGCCTTGAAGGAGCCCTGAACTGGGAAAGAACAGCATGCAGAAGAAAGCGTCTGTGCTGTGAAGATCTGCAGCCATAAGAACACACCGAGGAGGTATGGACTTTAGCAATCTGAGAACAGCATGATGGGACTCTAGAGAAATAGAACAACAACAAGTGGCAGCTTTCGATTTGGAGCAATCCAGCAAAGCTTGCAAATTTCTTGCTGGGCACCACCCTCTTGGTCAGGGCGAGTGGCCAGAAATGGAGGCCATTTTCCATGGGGAAAACGAAGTCATTGGCCCAGGCTCTGGGTGTCAGATGACAGGTGGCATCTGGGGCTCTAAGGACTTGCAGGGTCCTAGTTGCTGGCAGCTTTCGTTCTGGAAGGATCCAGCACAGTTTGTAGATTCCTGGCTTGGCACTGCCCTGCCTGCCAGGCCAAGTGGCCACAAATGAAGGCCATTTCCCATGGGAAAAACGAAGTCCTTTCCCCAGGGTCTCAGGAATATGTTCAAGGTGGCGTTTGAGGCTCTAAGTACTTCCAGGGCCCTAGTTGCTGCCAGCTTTTCTTTTGGAAAAATCCAGCAACGATTGCATCATTCTAGCTAGGCTCCCACTTTCTGCCAGGGTGAGTGGCTGCCAAGGGAGGCCATTTGCCATGGGAAAAAGAAGTCCTTTCCCCAGGGTCTGGGTGTCAGATGAAAGGTGGCCTTTGGGGTTCTGAGGACTTGTAGGGTAGTACTTACTGGCTAGAGTAGAGGAAATGGATTCTATTTGAATATCTGTCTAGAGGCTTTGCCCCACAGGTCCTGGTTGTCCTTGATGGGCTGCAGCTGTGAGCATTGAAGAGAACTGGGATAAAAGGGGGCGGCGTAGCCATTCAGGGAGAGCCTTGAAGGAGCCCTGAACTGGGAAAGAACAGCATGCAGAAGAAAGCGTCTGTGCTGTGAAGATCTGCAGCCATAAGAACACACCGAGGAGGTATGGACTTTAGCAATCTGAGAACAGCATGATGGGACTCTAGAGAAATAGAAGAACAACAAGTGGCAGCTTTCGATTTGGAGCAATCCAGCAAAGCTTGCAAATTTCTTGCTGGGCACCACCCTCTTGGTCAGGGCGAGTGGCCAGAAATGGAGGCCATTTTCCATGGGGAAAACGAAGTCATTGGCCCAGGCTCTGGGTGTCAGATGACAGGTGGCATCTGGGGCTCTAAGGACTTGCAGGGTCCTAGTTGCTGGCAGCTTTCGTTCTGGAAGGATCCAGCAGAGTTTGTAGATTCCTGGCTTGGCACTGCCCTGCCTGCCAGGCCAAGTGGCCACAAATGAAGGCCATTTTCCATGGGAAAAACGAAGTCCTTTCCCCAGGGTCTCAGGAATATGTTCAAGGTGGCGTTTGAGGCTCTAAGTACTTCCAGGGCCCTAGTTGCTGCCAGCTTTTCTTTTGGAAAAATCCAGCAACGATTGCATCATTCTAGCTAGGCTCCCACTTTCTGCCAGGGTGAGTGGCTGCCAAGGGAGGCCATTTGCCATGGGAAAAAGAAGTCCTTTCCCCAGGGTCTGGGTGTCAGATGAAAGGTGGCCTTTGGGGTTCTGAGGACTTGTAGGGTAGTACTTACTGGCTAGAGTAGAGGAAATGGATTCTATTTGAATATCTGTCCCACAGGTCCTGGTTGTCCTTGATGGGCTGCAGCTGTGAGCATTGAAGAGAACTGGGATAAAAGGGGGCGGCTTAGCCATTCAGGGAGAGCCTTGAAGGAGCCCTGAACTGGGAAAGAACAGCATGCAGAAGAAAGCGTCTGTGCTGTGAAGATCTGCAGCCATAAGAACACACCGAGGAGGTATGGACTTTAGCAATCTGAGAACAGCATGATGGGACTCTAGAGAAATAGAACAACAACAAGTGGCAGCTTTAGATTTGGAGCAATCCAGCAAAGCTTGCAAATTTCTTGCTGGGCACCACCCTCTTGGTCAGGGCGAGTGGCCAGAAATGGAGGCAATTTTCCATGGGGAAAACAAAGTCATTGGCCCAGGCTCTGGGTGTCAGATGACTGGTGGCATCTGGGGCTCTAAGGACTTGCAGGGTCCTAGTTGCTGGCAGCTTTCGTTCTGGAAGGATCCAGCAGAGTTTGTAGATTCCTGGCTTGGCACTGCCCTGCCTGCCAGGCCAAGTGGCCACAAATGAAGGCCATTTTCCATGGGAAAAAGAAGTCCTTTCCCCAGGGTCTCAGTAATATGTTCAAGGTGGCGTTTGAGGCTCTAAGTACTTCCAGGGCCCTAGTTGCTGCCAGCTTTTCTTTTGGAAAAATCCAGCAACGATTGCATCATTCTAGCTAGGCTCCCACTTTCTGCCAGGGTGAGTGGCTGCCAAGGGAGGCCATTTGCCATGGGAAAAAGAAGTCCTTTCCCCAGGGTCTGGGTGTCAGATGAAAGGTGGCCTTTGGGGTTCTGAGGACTTGTAGGGTAGTACTTACTGGCTAGAGGAGAGGAAATGGATTCTATTTGAATATCTGTCTAGAGGCTTTGCCCCACAGGTCCTGGTTGTCCTTGATGGGCTGCAGCTGTGAGCATTGAAGAGAACTGGGATAAAAGGGGGCGGCTTAGCCATTCAGGGAGAGCCTTGAAGGAGCCCTGAACTGGGAAAGAACAGCATGCAGAAGAAAGCGTCTGTGCTGTGAAGATCTGCAGCCATAAGAACACACCGAGGAGGTATGGACTTTAGCAATCTGAGAACAGCATGATGGGACTCTAGAGAAATAGAACAACAACAAGTGGCAGCTTTCGATTTGGAGCAATCCAGCAAAGCTTGCAAATTTCTTGCTGGGCACCACCCTCTTGGTCAGGGCGAGTGGCCAGAAATGGAGGCCATTTTCCATGGGGAAAACGAAGTCATTGGCCCAGGCTCTGGGTGTCAGATGACTGGTGGCATCTGGGGCTCTAAGGACTTGCAGGGTCCTAGTTGCTGGCAGCTTTCGTTCTGGAAGGATCCAGCAGAGTTTGTAGATTCCTGGCTTGGCACTGCCCTGCCTGCCAGGCCAAGTGGCCACAAATGAAGGCCATTTTCCATGGGAAAAACGAAGTCCTTTCCCCAGGGTCTCAGGAATATGTTCAAGGTGGCGTTTGAGGCTCTAAGTACTTCCAGGGCCCTAGTTGCTGCCAGCTTTTCTTTTGGAAAAATCCAGCAACGATTGCATCATTCTAGCTAGGCTCCCACTTTCTGCCAGGGTGAGTGGCTGCCAAGGGAGGCCATTTGCCATGGGAAAAAGAAGTCCTTTCCCCAGGGTCTGGGTGTCAGATGAAAGGTGGCCTTTGGGGTTCTGAGGACTTGTAGGGTACTACTTACTGGCTAGAGTAGAGGAAATGGATTCTATTTGAATATCTGTCCCACAGGTCCTGGTTGTCCTTGATGGGCTGCAGCTGTGAGCATTGAAGAGAACTGGGATAAAAGGGGGCGGCTTAGCCATTCAGGGAGAGCCTTGAAGGAGCCCTGAACTGGGAAAGAACAGCATGCAGAAGAAAGCGTCTGTGCTGTGAAGATCTGCAGCCATAAGAACACACCGAGGAGGTAGGACTTTAGCAATCTGAGAACAGCATGATGGGACTCTAGAGAAATAGAACAACAACAAGTGGTAGCTTTAGATTTGGAGCAATCCAGCAAAGCTTGCAAATTTCTTGCTGGGCACCACCCTCTTGGTCAGGGCGAGTGGCCAGAAATGGAGGCCATTTTCCATGGGGAAAACGAAGTCATTGGCCCAGGCTCTGGGTGTCAGATGACTGGTGGCATCTGGGGCTCTAAGGACTTGCAGGGTCCTAGTTGCTGGCAGCTTTCGTTCTGGAAGGATCCAGCAGAGTTTGTAGATTCCTGGCTTGGCACTGCCCTGCCTGCCAGGCAGAGTGGCCAGAAATGAAGGCCATTTTCCATGGGAAAAACGAAGTCCTTTCCCCAGGGTCTCAGGAATATGTTCAAGGTGGCGTTTGAGGCTCTAAGTACTTCCAGGGCCCTAGTTGCTGGCAGCTTTTCTTTTGGAAAAATCCAGCAACGATTGCATCATTCTAGCTAGGCTCCCACTTTCTGCCAGGGTGAGTGGCTGCCAAGGGAGGCCATTTGCCATGGGAAAAAGAAGTCCTTTCCCCAGGGTCTGGGTGTCAGATGAAAGGTGGCCTTTGGGGTTCTGAGGACTTGTAGGGTAGTACTTACTGGCTAGAGTAGAGGAAATGGATTCTATTTGAATATCTGTCCCACAGGTCCTGGTTGTCCTTGATGGGCTGCAGCTGTGAGCATTGAAGAGAACTGGGATAAAAGGGGCGGCTTAGCCATTCAGGGAGAGCCTTGAAGGAGCCCTGAACTGGGAAAGAACAGCATGCAGAAGAAAGCGTCTGTGCTGTGAAGATCTGCAGCCATAAGAACACACCGAGGAGGTATGGACTTTAGCAATCTGAGAACAGCATGATGGGACTCTAGAGAAATAGAACAACAACAAGTGGCAGCTTTAGATTTGGAGCAATCCAGCAAAGCTTGCAAATTTCTTGCTGGGCACCACCCTCTTGGTCAGGGCGAGTGGCCAGAAATGGAGGCCATTTTCCATGGGGAAAACGAAGTCATTGGCCCAGGCTCTGGGTGTCAGATGACTGGTGGCATCTGGGGCTGTAAGGACTTGCAGGGTCCTAGTTGCTGGCAGCTTTCGTTCTGGAAGGATCCAGCAGAGTTTGTAGATTCCTGGCTTGGCACTGCCCTGCCTGCCAGGCAGAGTGGCCAGAAATGAAGGCCATTTTCCATGGGAAAAACGAAGTCCTTTCCCCAGGGTCTCAGGAATATGTTCAAGGTGGCGTTTGAGCTCTAAGTACTTCCAGGGCCCTAGTTGCTGGCAGCTTTTCTTTTGGAAAAATCCAGCAACGATTGCATCATTCTAGCTAGGCTCCCACTTTCTGCCAGGGTGAGTGGCTGCCAAGGGAGGCCATTTGCCATGGGAAAAAGAAGTCCTTTCCCCAGGGTCTGGGTGTCAGATGAAAGGTGGCCTTTGGGGTTCTGAGGACTTGTAGGGTAGTACTTACTGGCTAGAGTAGAGGAAATGGATTCTATTTGAATATCTGTCTAGAGGCTTTGCCCCACAGGTCCTGGTTGTCCTTGATGGGCTGCAGCTGTGAGCATTGAAGAGAACTGGGATAAAAGGGGGCGGCGTAGCCATTCAGGGAGAGCCTTGAAGGAGCCCTGAACTGGGAAAGAACAGCATGCAGAAGAAAGCGTCTGTGCTGTGAAGATCTGCAGCCATAAGAACACACCGAGGAGGTATGGACTTTAGCAATCTGAGAACAGCATGATGGGACTCTAGAGAAATAGAACAACAACAAGTGGCAGCTTTCGATTTGGAGCAATCCAGCAAAGCTTGCAAATTTCTTGCTGGGCACCACCCTCTTGGTCAGGGCGAGTGGCCAGAAATGGAGGCCATTTTCCATGGGGAAAACGAAGTCATTGGCCCAGGCTCTGGGTGTCAGATGACAGGTGGCATCTGGGGCTCTAAGGACTTGCAGGGTCCTAGTTGCTGGCAGCTTTCGTTCTGGAAGGATCCAGCACAGTTTGTAGATTCCTGGCTTGGCACTGCCCTGCCTGCCAGGCCAAGTGGCCACAAATGAAGGCCATTTTCCCATGGGAAAAACGAAGTCCTTTCCCCAGGGTCTCAGGAATATGTTCAAGGTGGCGTTTGAGGCTCTAAGTACTTCCAGGGCCCTAGTTGCTGCCAGCTTTTCTTTTGGAAAAATCCAGCAACGATTGCATCATTCTAGCTAGGCTCCCACTTTCTGCCAGGGTGAGTGGCTGCCAAGGGAGGCCATTTGCCATGGGAAAAAGAAGTCCTTTCCCCAGGGTCTGGGTGGTCAGATGAAAGGTGGCCTTTGGGGTTCTGAGGACTTGTAGGGTACTACTTACTGGCTAGAGTAGAGGAAATGGATTCTATTTGAATATCTGTCCCACAGGTCCTGGTTGTCCTTGATGGGCTGCAGCTGTGAGCATTGAAGAGAACTGGGATAAAAGGGGGCGGCTTAGCCATTCAGGGAGAGCCTTGAAGGAGCCCTGAACTGGGAAAGAACAGCATGCAGAAGAAAGCGTCTGTGCTGTGAAGATCTGCAGCCATAAGAACACACCGAGGAGGTATGGACTTTAGCAATCTGAGAACAGCATGATGGGACTCTAGAGAAATAGAACAACAACAAGTGGCAGCTTTAGATTTGGAGCAATCCAGCAAAGCTTGCAAATTTCTTGCTGGGCACCACCCTCTTGGTCAGGGCGAGTGGCCAGAAATGGAGGCAATTTTCCATGGGGAAAACAAAGTCATTGGCCCAGGCTCTGGGTGTCAGATGACTGGTGGCATCTGGGGCTCTAAGGACTTGCAGGGTCCTAGTTGCTGGCAGCTTTCGTTCTGGAAGGATCCAGCAGAGTTTGTAGATTCCTGGCTTGGCACTGCCCTGCCTGCCAGGCCAAGTGGCCACAAATGAAGGCCATTTTCATGGGAAAAAGAAGTCCTTTCCCCAGGGTCTCAGTAATATGTTCAAGGTGGCGTTTGAGGCTCTAAGTACTTCCAGGGCCCTAGTTGCTGGCAGCTTTTCTTTTGGAAAAATCCAGCAACGATTGCATCATTCTAGCTAGGCTCCCACTTTCTGCCAGGGTGAGTGGCTGCCAAGGGAGGCCATTTGCCATGGGAAAAAGAAGTCCTTTCCCCAGGGTCTGGGTGTCAGATGAAAGGTGGCCTTTGGGGTTCTGAGGACTTGTAGGGTAGTACTTACTGGCTAGAGTAGAGGAAATGGATTCTATTTGAATATCTGTCTAGAGGCTTTGCCCCACAGGTCCTGGTTGTCCTTGATGGGCTGCAGCTGTGAGCATTGAAGAGAACTGGGATAAAAGGGGGCGGCGTAGCCATTCAGGGAGAGCCTTGAAGGAGCCCTGAACTGGGAAAGAACAGCATGCAGAAGAAAGCGTCTGTGCTGTGAAGATCTGCAGCCATAAGAACACACCGAGGAGGTATGGACTTTAGCAATCTGAGAACAGCATGATGGGACTCTAGAGAAATAGAACAACAACAAGTGGCAGCTTTCGATTTGGAGCAATCCAGCAAAGCTTGCAAATTTCTTGCTGGGCACCACCCTCTTGGTCAGGGCGAGTGGCCAGAAATGGAGGCCATTTTCCATGGGGAAAACGAAGTCATTGGCCCAGGCTCTGGGTGTCAGATGACAGGTGGCATCTGGGGCTCTAAGGACTTGCAGGGTCCTAGTTGCTGGCAGCTTTCGTTCTGGAAGGATCCAGCACAGTTTGTAGATTCCTGGCTTGGCACTGCCCTGCCTGCCAGGCCAAGTGGCCACAAATGAAGGCCATTTCCCATGGGAAAAACGAAGTCCTTTCCCCAGGGTCTCAGGAATATGTTCAAGGTGGCGTTTGAGGCTCTAAGTACTTCCAGGGCCCTAGTTGCTGCCAGCTTTTCTTTTGGAAAAATCCAGCAACGATTGCATCATTCTAGCTAGGCTCCCACTTTCTGCCAGGGTGAGTGGCTGCCAAGGGAGGCCATTTGCCATGGGAAAAAGAAGTCCTTTCCCCAGGGTCTGGGTGTCAGATGAAAGGTGGCCTTTGGGGTTCTGAGGACTTGTAGGGTAGTACTTACTGGCTAGAGTAGAGGAAATGGATTCTATTTGAATATCTGTCTAGAGGCTTTGCCCCACAGGTCCTGGTTGTCCTTGATGGGCTGCAGCTGTGAGCATTGAAGAGAACTGGGATAAAAGGGGGCGGCGTAGCCATTCAGGGAGAGCCTTGAAGGAGCCCTGAACTGGGAAAGAACAGCATGCAGAAGAAAGCGTCTGTGCTGTGAAGATCTGCAGCCATAAGAACACACCGAGGAGGTATGGACTTTAGCAATCTGAGAACAGCATGATGGGACTCTAGAGAAATAGAAGAACAACAAGTGGCAGCTTTCGATTTGGAGCAATCCAGCAAAGCTTGCAAATTTCTTGCTGGGCACCACCCTCTTGGTCAGGGCGAGTGGCCAGAAATGGAGGCCATTTTCATGGGGAAAACGAAGTCATTGGCCCAGGCTCTGGGTGTCAGATGACAGGTGGCATCTGGGGCTCTAAGGACTTGCAGGGTCCTAGTTGCTGGCAGCTTTCGTTCTGGAAGGATCCAGCAGAGTTTGTAGATTCCTGGCTTGGCACTGCCCTGCCTGCCAGGCCAAGTGGCCACAAATGAAGGCCATTTTCCATGGGAAAAACGAAGTCCTTTCCCCAGGGTCTCAGGAATATGTTCAAGGTGGCGTTTGAGGCTCTAAGTACTTCCAGGGCCCTAGTTGCTGCCAGCTTTTCTTTTGGAAAAATCCAGCAACGATTGCATCATTCTAGCTAGGCTCCCACTTTCTGCCAGGGTGAGTGGCTGCCAAGGGAGGCCATTTGCCATGGGAAAAAGAAGTCCTTTCCCCAGGGTCTGGGTGTCAGATGAAAGGTGGCCTTTGGGGTTCTGAGGACTTGTAGGGTAGTACTTACTGGCTAGAGTAGAGGAAATGGATTCTATTTTGAATATCTGTCCCACAGGTCCTGGTTGTCCTTGATGGGCTGCAGCTGTGAGCATTGAAGAGAACTGGGATAAAAGGGGGCGGCTTAGCCATTCAGGGAGAGCCTTGAAGGAGCCCTGAACTGGGAAAGAACAGCATGCAGAAGAAAGCGTCTGTGCTGTGAAGATCTGCAGCCATAAGAACACACCGAGGAGGTATGGACTTTAGCAATCTGAGAACAGCATGATGGGACTCTAGAGAAATAGAACAACAACAAGTGGCAGCTTTAGATTTGGAGCAATCCAGCAAAGCTTGCAAATTTCTTGCTGGGCACCACCCTCTTGGTCAGGGCGAGGTGGCCAGAAATGGAGGCAATTTTCCATGGGGAAAACAAAGTCATTGGCCCAGGCTCTGGGTGTCAGATGACTGGTGGCATCTGGGGCTCTAAGGACTTGCAGGGTCCTAGTTGCTGGCAGCTTTCGTTCTGGAAGGATCCAGCAGAGTTTGTAGATTCCTGGCTTGGCACTGCCCTGCCTGCCAGGCCAAGTGGCCACAAATGAAGGCCATTTTCCATGGGAAAAAGAAGTCCTTTCCCCAGGGTCTCAGTAATATGTTCAAGGTGGCGTTTGAGGCTCTAAGTACTTCCAGGGCCCTAGTTGCTGCCAGCTTTTCTTTTGGAAAAATCCAGCAACGATTGCATCATTCTAGCTAGGCTCCCACTTTCTGCCAGGGTGAGTGGCTGCCAAGGGAGGCCATTTGCCATGGGAAAAAGAAGTCCTTTCCCCAGGGTCTGGGTGTCAGATGAAAGGTGGGCCTTTGGGGTTCTGAGGACTTGTAGGGTAGTACTTACTGGCTAGAGGAGAGGAAATGGATTCTATTTGAATATCTGTCTAGAGGCTTTGCCCCACAGGTCCTGGTTGTCCTTGATGGGCTGCAGCTGTGAGCATTGAAGAGAACTGGGATAAAAGGGGGCGGCGTAGCCATTCAGGGAGAGCCTTGAAGGAGCCCTGAACTGGGAAAGAACAGCATGCAGAAGAAAGCGTCTGTGCTGTGAAGATCTGCAGCCATAAGAACACACCGAGGAGGTATGGACTTTAGCAATCTGAGAACAGCATGATGGGACTCTAGAGAAATAGAACAACAACAAGTGGCAGCTTTCGATTTGGAGCAATCCAGCAAAGCTTGCAAATTTCTTGCTGGGCACCACCCTCTTGGTCAGGGCGAGTGGCCAGAAATGGGAGGCCATTTTCCATGGGGAAAACGAAGTCATTGGCCCAGGCTCTGGGTGTCAGATGACAGGTGGCATCTGGGGCTCTAAGGACTTGCAGGGTCCTAGTTGCTGGCAGCTTTCGTTCTGGAAGGATCCAGCACAGTTTGTAGATTCCTGGCTTGGCACTGCCCTGCCTGCCAGGCCAAGTGGCCACAAATGAAGGCCATTTCCATGGGAAAAACGAAGTCCTTTCCCCAGGGTCTCAGGAATATGTTCAAGGTGGCGTTTGAGGCTCTAAGTACTTCCAGGGCCCTAGTTGCTGCCAGCTTTTTCTTTTGGAAAAATCCAGCAACGATTGCATCATTCTAGCTAGGGCTCCCACTTTCTGCCAGGGTGAGTGGCTGCCAAGGGAGGCCATTTGCCATGGGAAAAAAGAAGTCCTTTCCCCAGGGTCTGGGTGTCAGATGAAAGGTGGCCTTTGGGGTTCTGAGGACTTGTAGGGTACTACTTACTGGCTAGAGTAGAGGAAATGGATTCTATTTGAATATCTGTCCCACAGGTCCTGGTTGTCCTTGATGGGCTGCAGCTGTGAGCATTGAAGAGAACTGGGATAAAAGGGGGCGGCTTAGCCATTCAGGGAGAGCCTTGAAGGAGCCCTGAACTGGGAAAGAACAGCATGCAGAAGAAAGCGTCTGTGCTGTGAAGATCTGCAGCCATAAGAACACACCGAGGAGGTATGGACTTTAGCAATCTGAGAACAGCATGATGGGACTCTAGAGAAATAGAACAACAACAAGTGGCAGCTTTAGATTTGGAGCAATCCAGCAAAGCTTGCAAATTTCTTGCTGGGCACCACCCTCTTGGTCAGGGCGAGTGGCCAGAAATGGAGGCAATTTTCCATGGGGAAAACAAAGTCATTGGCCCAGGCTCTGGGTGTCAGATGACTGGTGGCATCTGGGGCTCTAAGGGACTTGCAGGGTCCTAGTTGCTGGCAGCTTTCGTTCTGGAAGGATCCAGCAGAGTTTGTAGATTCCTGGCTTGGCACTGCCCTGCCTGCCAGGCCAAGTGGCCACAAATGAAGGGCCATTTTCCATGGGAAAAAGAAGTCCTTTCCCCAGGGTCTCAGGAATATGTTCAAGGTGGCGTTTGAGGCTCTAAGTACTTCCAGGGCCCTAGTTGCTGGCAGCTTTTCTTTTGGAAAAATCCAGCAACGATTGCATCATTCTAGCTAGGCTCCCACTTTCTGCCAGGGTGAGTGGCTGCCAAGGGAGGCCATTTGCCATGGGAAAAAGAAGTCCTTTCCCCAGGGTCTGGGTGTCAGATGAAAGGTGGCCTTTGGGGTTCTGAGGACTTGTAGGGTAGTACTTACTGGCTAGAGTAGAGGAAATGGATTCTATTTGAATATCTGTCTAGAGGCTTTGCCCCACAGGTCCTGGTTGTCCTTGATGGGCTGCAGCTGTGAGCATTGAAGAGAACTGGGATAAAAGGGGGCGGCGTAGCCATTCAGGGAGAGCCTTGAAGGAGCCCTGAACTGGGAAAGAACAGCATGCAGAAGAAAGCGTCTGTGCTGTGAAGATCTGCAGCCATAAGAACACACCGAGGAGGTATGGACTTTAGCAATCTGAGAACAGCATGATGGGACTCTAGAGAAATAGAACAACAACAAGTGGTAGCTTTAGATTTGGAGCAATCCAGCAAAGCTTGCAAATTTCTTGCTGGGCACCACCCTCTTGGTCAGGGGCGAGTGGCCAGAAATGGAGGCCATTTTTCCATGGGGAAAACGAAGTCATTGGCCCAGGCTCTGGGTGTCAGATGACTGGTGGCATCTGGGGCTCTAAGGACTTGCAGGTCCTAGTTGCTGGCAGCTTTCGTTCTGGAAGGATCCAGCACAGTTTGTAGATTCTGGCTTGGCACTGCCCTGCCTGCCAGGCCAAGTGGCCACAAATGAAGGCCATTTTCCATGGGAAAAACGAAGTCCTTTCCCCAGGGTCTCAGGAATATGTTCAAGGTGGCGTTTGAGGCTCTAAGTACTTCCAGGGCCCTAGTTGCTGCCAGCTTTTCTTTTGGAAAAATCCAGCAACGATTGCATCATTCTAGCTAGGCTCCCACTTTCTGCCAGGGTGAGTGGCTGCCAAGGGAGGCCATTTGCCATGGGAAAAAGAAGTCCTTTCCCCAGGGTCTGGGTGTCAGATGAAAGGTGGCCTTTGGGGTTCTGAGGACTTGTAGGGTAGTACTTACTGGCTAGAGTAGAGGAAATGGATTCTATTTGAATATCTGTCCCACAGGTCCTGGTTGTCCTTGATGGGCTGCAGCTGTGAGCATTGAAGAGAACTGGGATAAAAGGGGGCGGCGTAGCCATTCAGGGAGAGCCTTGAAGGAGCCCTGAACTGGGAAAGAACAGCATGCAGAAGAAAGCGTCTGTGCTGTGAAGATCTGCAGCCATAAGAACACACCGAGGAGGTATGGACTTTAGCAATCTGAGAACAGCATGATGGGACTCTAGAGAAATAGAACAACAACAAGTGGCAGCTTTAGATTTGGAGCAATCCAGCAAAGCTTGCAAATTTCTTGCTGGGCACCACCCTCTTGGTCAGGGCGAGTGGCCAGAAATGGAGGCAATTTTCCATGGGGAAAACAAAGTCATTGGCCCAGGCTCTGGGTGTCAGATGACTGGTGGCATCTGGGGCTCTAAGGACTTGCAGGGTCCTAGTTGCTGGCAGCTTTCGTTCTGGAAGGATCCAGCAGAGTTTGTAGATTCCTGGCTTGGCACTGCCCTGCCTGCCAGGCCAAGTGGCCACAAATGAAGGCCATTTTCCATGGGAAAAAGAAGTCCTTTCCCCAGGGTCTCAGTAATATGTTCAAGGTGGCGTTTGAGGCTCTAAGTACTTCCAGGGGCCCTAGTTGCTGGCAGCTTTTCTTTTGGAAAAATCCAGCAACGATTGCATCATTCTAGCTAGGCTCCCACTTTCTGCCAGGGTGAGTGGGCTGCCAAGGGAGGCCATTTGCCATGGGAAAAAGAAGTCCTTTCCCCAGGGTCTGGGTGTCAGATGAAAGGTGGCCTTTGGGGTTCTGAGGACTTGTAGGGTAGTACTTACTGGCTAGAGTAGAGGAAATGGATTCTATTTGAATATCTGTCTAGAGGCTTTGCCCCACAGGTCCTGGTTGTCCTTGATGGGCTGCAAGCTGTGAGCATTGAAGAGAACTGGGATAAAAGGGGGGCGGCTTAGCCATTCAGGGAGAGCCTTGAAGGAGCCCTGAACTGGGAAAGAACAGCATGCAGAAGAAAGCGTCTGTGCTGTGAAGATCTGCAGCCATAAGAAACACACCGAGGAGGTATGGACTTTAGCAATCTGAGAACAGCATGATGGGACTCTAGAGAAATAGAACAACAACAAGTGGTAGCTTTAGATTTGAGCAATCCAGCAAAGCTTGCAAATTTCTTGCTGGGCACCACCCTCTTGGTCAGGGCGAGTGGCCAGAAATGGAGGCCATTTTCCATGGGGAAAACGAAGTCATTGGCCCAGGCTCTGGGTGTCAGATGACTGGTGGCATCTGGGGCTGTAAGGACTTGCAGGGTCCTAGTTGCTGGCAGCTTTCGTTCTGGAAGGATCCAGCAGAGTTTGTAGATTCCTGGCTTGGCACTGCCCTGCCTGCCAGGCCAAGTGGCCACAAATGAAGGCCATTTTCCATGGGAAAAACGAAAGTCCTTTCCCCAGGGTCTCAGGAATATGTTCAAGGTGGCGTTTGAGGCTCTAAGTACTTCCAGGGCCCTAGTTGCTGCCAGCTTTTCTTTTGGAAAAATCCAGCAACGATTGCATCATTCTAGCTAGGCTCCCACTTTCTGCCAGGGTGAGTGGCTGCCAAGGGAGGCCATTTGCCATGGGAAAAAGAAGTCCTTTCCCCAGGGTCTGGGTGTCAGATGAAAGGTGGCCTTTGGGGTTCTGAGGACTTGTAGGGTAGTACTTACTGGCTAGAGTAGAGGAAATGGATTCTATTTGAATATCTGTCCCACAGGTCCTGGTTGTCCTTGATGGGCTGCAGCTGTGAGCATTGAAGAGAACTGGGATAAAAGGGGGCGGCGTAGCCATTCAGGGAGAGCCTTGAAGGAGCCCTGAACTGGGAAAGAACAGCATGCAGAAGAAAAGCGTCTGTGCTGTGAAGATCTGCAGCCATAAGAACACACCGAGGAGGTATGGACTTTAGCAATCTGAGAACAGCATGATGGGACTCTAGAGAAATAGAAACAACAACAAGTGGTAGCTTTCGATTTGGAGCAATCC